>NC_085006.1:32340636-32343407 GCF_963854185.1 Sardina pilchardus
TAGTTTTGCTAGTGTGGACGGATTGAACAGGCCCTGCACTAGTTTGAACAGATTGAACGGGCCCTGCACTAGTTTTGCTAGTGTGGACGGATTGAACAGGCCCTGCACTAGTTTTGCTAGTGTGGACAGATTGAACGGGCCCTGCGCTAGTTTTGCTAGTGTGGACGGATTGAACTGGCCCTGCACTAGTTTGAACAGATTGAACGGGCCCTGCACTAGTTTTGCTAGTGTGGACGGATTGAACAGGCCCTGCACTAGTTTTGCTAGTGTGGACGGATTGAACGGGCCCTGCGCTAGTTTTGCTAGTGTGGACGGATTGATCGGATCCTTTTGTGGTCCCTGCTGCACCTGTCCACCGCGTTGCCATGGAAATGGGCCCTCTGGGCCCCAGGTGCGTTCACGTCTGGCGAACACAGGCGAACCTTCACAAATAGTTGCAAACCGTTTTCTGTTAGCCTCGACCTCTCTGCAGACATTTGCGAACAGGAGCAAGTAGTTTGAGGAGGGAGTTCTCCGCCAACATACTGTGGAGCTGGATTAATTGTTTACATTGAAATGTAATGTTTCCACATACACAAACACGCGGCTAACGTTTCTTCTGAGTTTGACTGCTCCTCCAGTGTGCTGGTAGAATAGCTGTAGTTTGTGTACTGTTTAGTTGAAGGTTCCACCATCTTGCTCTCTCCTGGCCACAATCCCAAGTAGTTCCGGGTCGGGCTGTCTGGTTAGGTGTGTTGGGGTCGGGCTGTCTGGTTAGGTGTGTTGGGGTCGGGCTGTCTGGTTAGGTGCAGTCTTGGACTGCACCTAACCAGATTGTGCTTGAACCACATTTCATTTTCAGACCCTGAACGTATGTGTGGGTGTGAGTTGCTCAAAGTTTTGGACAAATGTTTAAAACACACACACACACACACACACACACACACACACACACAATTCAATAATTAATTTTAATAGTAGTGGGCAGGAGTAGGGGCAGGAGTGGGAAGGAGAGGGCAGTAGGTAGTGATAGGGGTAGGAGAGGGTAGTAAAGGGTAGGGAAGAGCAGAGGTAGGGGTAGGCGTAGGAGAGGGAGCAGTAGGTAGGGAAGGGTAGGGGTAGGAGTAGGAGAGGGCGGTAGGTAGGGAAGGGGAAGGAGGGAGCAGTAGGTAGGGAAGGGCAGGGGTAGGAGAGGGCATGTAAAGGTTAGGGATAGGGGCAAGTGAGGGTAGTAAAGGAAAGGAGTAGGTAGGGGTTAGAGGAGAGAGAGGGGGCAGGGTTAGGGGTACCTGATAGTGGGGTAGGGGTTGGAGAGGGCAGGGTTAGGGGTATCCAAGAGCTGGGTTAGGGGTTGGAGAGGGCAGGGTTAGGGGTAAATTCTAGTCAAGTCACTTTATTTGCATAGCAGGTTTAAAAACAGCAGGATTTTAAGCAAAGTGTTTTACAGTTGAGCCAACCAAAATAGTATAAAACCTGGGGAGATTGCAGGGGTTGGTTGGGTAGGAGAGGATAGTAAAAGAGATTACAGGGGTTGGAGAAAGCAGGAGGTTAATGGAGGTCAGCTGTCAGGTTGGGGTTTGGGGTCTTAAACTAGCATGATGACTGTCAGTATGAGGACCGAAGGACAGATGAATCTGGAAAGGCTGTATTTTCTGTTATTGTCACAGTAATGACTACACCACCACCCTTCTCACTTGCTCCCTCTCTTTCTCTCTAACCTCTTTCTCGCTCCCTCTCTCTGTCTCTCTCTCTCTCTCCATCTCTATCTCTCCCCTCTTTCTCGCTCCCTCTCTCTGTCTCTCACTCTCTCTCTCTCTCTCAGCTGGTGCATACTATCCGGCTCAGCCCCAGTTTACTCCTCCGGTTCAGCCCATAAACTCCGCCCCTGGGCTCATAAGCTCCGCCCCTGTGCTCATAAGCCCTGCCCCCCAGCAACAGGCTCCTCCCCAGCAACAGCAGCAAGCTCAGCAGCAGCACAAACGGGAACGCAAACAGGTAGGACTCACACACACACACACACACACACACACACACACACACAGGTATGATACACCCCTACACTCACTTCTGCATGTACACCCAAGGCCCTGCAGCTATCCAAACGTTACAAGGGATAGCTAGCCTGTCAATACTGCACACGTGCCTAGCATGAACAAGGGCTAGCTACTAGCTAGCTTGTCAAGCCTGTCAATACAGCACAGATAGCTACTAGCTAGCCTATGAGCACACGTGCCTAGCATGAACCAAGGGATAGCTAGCCTATCAGTACAGCACACGTGGCTAGCATGAACCAAGGGATAGCTACTAGCTATTTAATGTCATTGAGAATGATGCTGGTCTGGTGTGCTTGAGTATTGTTGTAGAGTATAGTGCTGGTTTGGTGTTGTAAGTAGCAGAGTATTGTCGTATGGCGTTGTTGGTTTTGTATTACTGTGGAGTATAGTTCTGGTCTGGTGTATTTGCTGCGTGTTGTAGGTGAGTATAGTGCTGTATTGGTGCAGACAAGGAGTATTGCTATAGAGTGTTGTTGTTCAATATTGTTGATGAGTATATTGCTGTTCTGGTGCGGTCAGTGAGTGTAGCAGATGAGTATTGTTGAGTATAGTGCTGGTTTGGTGTACTTGATGAGTATTGTTGAGTATAGTGCTGGTTTGGTGTACTGGATGAGTATTGTTGAGTATAGTGCTGGTTTGGTGTACTTGATGAGTATTGTTGAGTATAGTGCTGGTTTGGTGTACTTGATGAGTATGGTTGAGTATAGTGCTGGTTTGGTGTACTGGATGAGTATGGTT
>NC_085006.1:32348607-32373607 GCF_963854185.1 Sardina pilchardus
AGGAGGCCCGGGAGCAGGTGAAGGTGCAGCAGCAGCTGCTGTCCAAGAAGGATGGCCGAGGGGGGGGCCCCGGGGGGCCCAGGGGGGGGCCGCACTCGCACGCGCCCAGCGGCGGCCGCTCAGCCAACCCCGCGCCAGACGAGGGCTGGAACACCGTGCCCATCTCCACCAAGAACCGCTCCATCGACCCCACACGCCTCACCAAGATCACCAAGGTAACCGCTCCATCCACCCCACACGCCTCACCAAGATCACCAAGGTAACCGCTCCATCCACCCCACACGCCTCACCAAGATCACCAAGGTACAGCACTGCCACTACCACCACACACACACACACACACACACACACAACCGCTCCATCCACCCCACACGCCTCACCAAGATCACCAAGGTACAGCACTGCCGCTACCACCACACACACACACACACACACACACACACACACACACACACACACACAACCGCTCCATCGACCCCACACGCCTCACCAAGATCACCAAGGTACAGCACTGCCGCTACCACCACACACACACACACACACACACACACACACACACACACACACACACACAACCGCTCCATCGACCCCACACGCCTCACCAAGATCACCAAGGTAACCGCTCCATCGACCCCACACGCCTCACCAAGATCACCAAGGTAACCGCTCCATCCACCCCACACGCCTCACCAAGATCACCAAGGTACCGCAGGCCTGGCCAGAGAGGGTTAAAGAGGAGCCAGAGAAGATTAAAGGGGCGCCAGAGAGGGTTAAAGCGGAGCTACAGAGGGTTAAAGGGGAGCCAGAGAGGGTTAAAGCGGCGCCAGAGAGGGTTAAAGCGGAGCTACAGAGGGTTAAAGGGGAGCCAGAGAGGGTTAAAGCGGCGCCAGAGAGGGTTAAAGCGGCGCCAGAGAGGGTTAAAGCGGAGCTACAGAGGGTTAAAGGGGAGCCAGAGAGGGTTAAAGAGGAGCCAGAGAGGGTTAAAGGGGAGCCAGAGAGGGTTAAAGAGGAGCTACAGAGGGTTAAAGAGGAGCCAGAGAGGGTTAAAGGGGAGCTAGAGAGGGTTAAAGAGGAGCCAGAGAGGGTTAAAGCGGAGCCAGAGAGGGTTAAAGCGGAGTTAAAGAGGAGCCAGAGAGGGTTAAAGAGGAGCGAGAGAGGGTTAAAGTGGAGCTACAGAGGGTTAAAGAGGAGCCAGAGAGGAGCCAGAGAGGGTTAAAGGGGAGCCACAGAGGGTTAAAGAGGAGCCAGAGAGGAACCAGAGAGGGTTAACACGCTTTTGACAGCTCTTGTGCCAAGTCTTGCTTGTTTGAGCTGCATCGAGCTACAGTATTGACAATAATATGCACAATATTAAGTTGTGACAAGCAGCCTTCATTGCTTTGGAAATGGAAATTATAGTATGAAAGTGAAATGAAAGTATATAGTGACATATTGCTTCACATTTCTGTTTGCAATTAAAAGTGGATCACGAGACTGGTAGCGTCCTAGCCCAATGAAGTGAAGTTAGATTTGCCCCACGGTGGAGATTGGCATCCTTGCATAGTGCTGCTGCATTTTGACATTGTAAAAGTTCTCAAGAAAGAAGCTACTGAATTGCTAAATGTCCGTCCTCCTGCAACCTTCTGCAGCCCCTGCAGATAAATGAAGATGTATAAAAAGTTGGGAAGCCCTGTTTATGTTAAAGGGAAACTATGCAAGTTTGGCGATTTCAAAGCCGCTTTCGCTTTTTGGTGTCGCTCGTTTTATGCTTGCAGATTTCTCTGCAGAGCTTCCCCTACAGCTTTAAGCGTATATTTTACAAAACTCCTCAATCGGTCATTCTGCCTTTAAATGAGCGTGATCGCGAGGCTGTAGACTTCCTGTTAGGAAGGGCCGGAAGTGGAAAACTTTTCCCGCTCAGAGGCGCTAGGGGGAAGTGAGACAGCTGTCAATCAACCCCAAATAAGTAAAATCACCATTCCAAGGACTCCCAAGCTGATTAGTTGAGGCAAATTAAGCGAAAAAAAAGCTTCCACGCTTCTGCTTTTATGCAACTTTCTGCAGCCCCTGAAGAGAGTTGTTTTGTGATTCCTCATATCTGAGAGAATTACGGTATGAAGGAGAATTTGTACTATGTAGAATTTCTGATTTCTTGTTTTTTTCTTGGTGTGTGTGTGTGTGTGTGTGTGTGTGTGTGTGTGTGTGCAGCCCGGAGCGCTGGACCTGAACACCACGCTGCTGGCCCCGGGGGGTAAAGGAATGTGGGGCAGCTGGGGCAAAGGAAGCAGCGGAGGCACTGGAACCAAACCCAGCGACGCCGGTCAGTGTGTGTGTGTGTGTGTGTGTAGCCCAGCGACGCTGGTCAGTGTGTGTGTGTGTAGCCCAGCGACGCCGGTCAGTGTGTGTGTGTGTGTGTAGCCCAGCGACGCTGGTCAGTGTGTGTGTGTGTTTGTGTGTGTGTAGCCCAGCGACGCTGGTCAGTGTGTGTGTGTAGCCCAGCGACGCCGGTCAGTGTGATATGTGTGTGTGTGTGTGCATCACTGTAAGAACTAAAAAGGACCACGTTTCCCAGATTCATTAAGAAGCTCTTAAGTGCTAAGAACTTCTTAGGAGCGCGCTAAGAGCTAAGAGCTTCTTAATGAATCTGGGAAACGTGGCCAAGGTTTAAATATTGGTCATTAGTACACTGCAGTTCCCCTCCCACTCCACGGGGTGGCGTAGTTGTGCATGTTTAAGTGTGTGGACATATGGATGCGTGTGGATGCCGTATGCAAACCAACACAAGTGTTGAGGCCATTCAGAACACATTTGATTTGGCAGCCGTGGGTCACTCAGTCACTGTGTGTGTGTGTGTGTGTGTGTGTGTGTGTGTGTGTGTGTGTGTGTGTGTGTGTGTGTGTGTGTGTGTGTGTGTGTGTGTGTGTGTGTGTGTGTGTGTGTACAGCTCAGGACTCTGCTCGTACCAGCACTGTGAATCGTTTCTCAGCGCTGCAGCAGCCTTCATCATCAGCACCAGAACCAGACAGGAGAGCCCCGCAGAGGTCAGTCACACACACACACACACACACATGTATACGTACACACACACACGCACACACACACACACATATATATATACAGGGTTTCCCCCAGAAAATGTGTTAGTTAAGGTGGTGTCTGTCCAGGGGAAGGGGGCGTCGCCGTAGCGTCCCCACCGCATCGCCACCACTGCCCCTCGATGGGGGGGGGGGGGTGTGTATCAATGGGGAGACCGTTGGTTTAACTGCAGCCGAGTCACAACGACCAAGTCTTTTAGGAGGCAAGTGTGAGTCGAGACCGAGTCTTTAAGGAGTCAAGGCCGCATCAAGACCAACCAAAGAAAGAGATTTTCATAATTTACATCACCCAATTATCATAACAGTTCAATTCCCAAAGGGTAAAGTGGGGATTGTTGGCTATAGGAGCAGTCTAGCAAACACTTGTCTAAATAACTTATTTTCTGATTTACTTAAGACAAGGTCACCTGAAGTAAAAATTTAGTGGGCTATGTCAGCATTTCATTAACGATTGGATTTCACATTCAAAGTGTGATTTAATTGTATCAAAAAACAATTAAACTTCATTAACACAACTTATTGACTGATCCAACAAGACAATTTACCTTAAAAGTGTAAGTTTACAACTCCAATACAGGGCCTTTTGCAAGATTGTATCTGTCAAAACCTTTGCACTGCTCAGCATAGCACCATAGGATATATTCTAAAGCCAGTCAATATTAAAATTATTTATTAAAACCAAGAATATTTTTAATGGTGGATATTTTAGAATTTACCATGACATATGTGACGTTCCACGGCAAAACCAGTCGCTTGTCGCAACAGGCGTTTCTGAGAAAAATGGCCATTTATGTCACTTGTGCTAAAATCGTGGATTTTTTTTTGTAAGTGTTTTGAAACAGTGGGAGGTCTACACTGTACGGCCGTGAATACATTTCGCCGAAAAACTGACCTTTTGTAGTCTAAAAACGTGAGTTTGTTGAGGTGAGAAAGTTAGAGGAAGCAGGAAGTTAGAGGCGTCTCGTTTTTTGCCGCTTTACGGTAAATGCACTCATCGACAACCACCAAGCCATCCGCGTGCTGTGTCGTTGATACAAGTACCGTAAATCTTGTAATAGCGGCGACCTTACAAAGCGTTCGTGAGTGTTGAGCCGACGGTTAACTTCAAAGGCAGATTTCTCCGTTTTTCTATTGGCATGACAGGATGAACTCAACTCCTTTGAATGTTTATATTTCAGTAATATGACGTTCAATTCATTAGATATAGGTATCGTTTTGAAGGTTGATTATGCCCCTTCCTGAAAACGTAATAACTTTGATTTTGAAAATTTGGACATTGTGACTGATTTCGCCGTGGAAGGTCACATATATCAAAGATGAAACTGTGAAAATGTAACATTGCGACTGTATGGTAAAGTTAACGAATTGTGATTTAGTAGACTAAAGCTGCAATTCTTTGATTGAAGCTGCATAGCCATATTGTGCGTGCTTGTTGCTTATATATAGGAAAGCCGGGACGTTTTTAATGCTTTTTAATTAAACGTAATTAGCAACGAGATCGTACCACATTGAACGCTAATATTGTGTCATTAGCAACCAAATCTGTCATCTGTCAAATAGGCTACAGTTGCATGTTCAGCTCTGAACAAAAACATTCAGGAATTATTTCAACAAAACCGAAACGTGCGTCCCGCCGAGTTCGGGATGAAGGAAACTGAAGAGGCTACAGTACAGTTTCAATTAGCCTGTGTAAACTTCAGACAATTTCAGTATTTTACAACACGTGAATGAATAGCCGTCACAAGTTGTTGTTAGCTGTTGGCTAGACGGCACAAGTGTTTGTCACAACAAATTACGAGATGCAGTGGACTGCATTAGTAGACGAGTGATGAAGAAAGATAAAGCGCTCAAAAGTGTTATGCCGCTCATCCCATACATTTGGTAGATTCAACGGAGAACCATTCCTGTGAGAGTCGTCAAATCTAGGTTTATTTGTGTTCGCAGTCACTCTGAGATATGTGTAGCAGTGGCACCTGATTATCACACATAACCCATGCTGAATGAGCGCGTCGCCTGTGCGCATAGGCCCACTCGAAGTTGTTTTTTTCCCCCAATGCGTTTTACAGAGAAGGGAGACTAGCGGCCACGGTTTGGAACGACAGGGAGAAAACATGACAAATATCAGTAAAACGGCGAATATATTTTTATTATTATTTATTTATTCATTGAAGACGCTAGTTAAGGCGGCAGCCCTGTGTTGATAAGGCGGCCGCCTTAGCAGGAAAGCGCTGCGGGAAACCCTGTATATATACGTACACACACACACACACACACACACACACACATGTATACGTACACACACACACGCACACACACACACATATATATATATACACACACACACACACACACACATATATACACGTACACACACACACACACACACACATATATGTACACACACATATATGTGACCCCCTGCAAGGCAAAACCGGTCGCTTTGCGCTCGATGCTATATTGAGAAAATCCACGATAAAAAACATACAGGCTAAAATGTGGAATTTCACGTTTTTGCTTAATTCAGCAGTATACAGTCTACACTTTCATATGGTGAACAAATTTCACGGAAAAGCTCAAGTTTGGACTCTTGTAACCCGGGACAGCGGGACACTGGCAGTCATTCCCGCTGCCTCCTCTGGGCCGTCCTGGCAGAACCATGCCAACTTTGGATGCCCTTATTTTAGCCATTTATGTTATTTAGTTTTCACAATACCCTCGATATGCATATCGTTGTAGAGCTTAGTTTATGGCCGTTCATGTGAGCACCATAACTTAATTTTGTACATTTTACCAACACGACTGGTTTGGCCTTGCAGGATTACATATCTCTACACACGTGCACACACACACCTAGAGAGAGAGGACTTTAGCCCTAGAGGTCACGGTGAGGTCACGGTGAGGTCACGGTGAGGTAGAGAGAGAAGACTAACCCTAGAGGTCACGGTGAGGTCACGGTGAGGTCACGGTGAGGTAGAGAGAGAAGACTTTAGCCCTAGAGGTCACGGTGAGGTCACGGTGAGGTCACGGTGAGGTCACGGTGAGGTAGAGAGAGAAGACTTTAGCCCTAGAGGTCACGGTGAGGTCACGGTGAGGTCACGGTGAGGTCACGGTGAGGTAGAGAGAGAAGACTTTAGCCCTAGAGGTCACGGTGAGGTCGTGTTGTCCACTAGGGCTTTGATTTCCTCTTGTGAGAAATAAGCTCTCTCTCCCTCCACTGCTCTCTCCACCATTACACACACACACACACACACACACACACACACACACACACACACACACACGCAGGAACAGTTCCAGTCGGGAGCGAGGAGATCGTTTTGATCGTTTCGATCGGCGTGAGGAGCGGAGTGTGGACCGTCAGCGTGACGACCGTAACCGTGACGACCGTAACCGTGACGATCGTCCCCGCGCGCCCATGAGCAAGCGCAGCTACAGCCGCGAGAGAGACCAGCGGCCCGCAGACGCCATGCGCCGCGTCGCCAGCGGCAACAACCAATCAGAGCGCGGGAGCCGCGAGAGGGGCGGGAGCAAAGAGAGCGGTAAGTGTGTGTGTGTCTGCTTGGATATCAGAGGGTGTGTGTGTGTGTGTGTGTGTGTGTGTGTGTGTGTGTGCACGTGCACGTGCGTGCGTGTGTAAAGACACATTACCCTCACATGGAAACACACTCTACACGATGCGGAAACACACACACACACACACACTGCTCCAGCATTACTCACAGCGATCAAGATCAACCCTTACCCTAACTTCAAATCAACTGGTGTGTGTGTGTGTGTGTGTGTGTGCCCCCCAGTGAAGCGTGAAACTGCCCCCACCCCTCCTCCTGCCCCGACTAAACCAGCTCTGAGTGAAGAGGAGATGGAGAAGAAGTCCAGCGCCATCATCGAGGAGTACCTCCACATCAACGACCTGAAGGTACACACACACACACACACACACACACACACACACACACACACACTAGCCATCATCGAGGAGTACCTCCACATCAACGACCTGAAGGTACACACACACACACACACACACACACACACACACACTAGCCATCATCGAGGAGTACCTCCACATCAACGACCTGAAGGTACACACACACACACACACACACACACATCATATCAGAACCACATTTAGGTGGTAAGGATGAACATCTGTATACATGTAAGGCAACATGCGTTGGTGCACTCTCTCACGTGTGTGATGTGTGTGTGTGTGTGTGTGTGTGTGTGCTGCAGGAGGCTCTGCAGTGTGTGTGTGAGCTGCAGTGCCCGTCTCTGCTGGGTGTGTTTGTGCGCGTTGGCATGGAGGCGACTCTGGAGAGGAGCGCTGTGGCGCGGGAGCACTTGGGCACACTCCTCCAGCAACTCATCAAAGCAGGCACGCTCAGCACACAGCACTACTACAAGGGGTGAGGGAGAGTGTGTGTGTGTGTGTGTGAGACTGTACTAGTTCATGTTTAGTGTCTGTGTATAGCTGTAGTTGTTAATGATGCATGTGTGTGTGTGTGTGTGTGTATGCGTAGCTGTAGTTGTTAATATTGTGTGTGTGTGTGTGTGTGTGTGTGTGTGTGACTGTACTAGTTCATGTTTAGTGTGTGTATAGCTGTAGTTGTTAATGGTGTATGTGTGTGTGTGTGTGTGTGTGTGTATGCGTAGCTGTAGTTGTTAATATTGTCTGTGTGTGTGTGTGTGTGTGTGTGTGACTGTACTAGTTCATGTTTAGTGTGTGTATAGCTGTAGTTGTTAATGGTGGATGTGTGTGTGTGTGTGTGTGTATGCGTAGCTGTAGTTGTTAATATTGTGTGTGTGTGTGTGTGTGTGTGTGTGTGTGTGTGTGTGTGACTGTACTAGTTCATGTTTAGTGTGTGTATAGCTGTAGTTGTTAATGGTGTATGTGTGTGTGTGTGTGTGTGTATAGCTGTAGTTGTTAATGGTGTATGTGTGTGTGTGTATGCGTAGCTGTAGTTGTTAATGGTGTGTGTGTGTGTGTGTGTGTGTGTGTGTATGCGTAGCTGTAGTTGTTAATGGTGTGTGTGTGTGTGTGTATAGCTACAGTTGTTGTGTGTGTGTGTGTGTGTGTGTGTGTGACTAGTACAGTAGTTAATGTTTTGTGTGTGTGTATAGCTGTAGATGTTAATTGTGTGTGTGTGTGTAGCTATAGTAGTTAATGTTTTGTGTGTGTGTATAGCTGTAGATGTTAATTGTGTGTGTGTGTGTGTGTGTGTAGCTGTAGTTGTTAATGGTGTGTGTGTGTGCGTGTGTGCGTGTGTGTAGCTGTAGTTGTTAATGGTGTGTGTGTGTGTGTGTGTGTGTGTGTGTGAGTGACTGGTACAGTAGTTAATGTTTTGTGTGTGTGTGTATAGCTGTAGATGTTAATTGTGTGGTGTGTGTGTGTGTGTGTGTGTGTAGCTATAGTTGTTAATGGTGTGTGTAGCTATAGTTGTTAATGGTGTGTGTGTGTGTGTATAGCTGCAGTCGTTAATGCTGTGTTGTGTGTGTGTGTGTGTGTGTTAGTCTCCATGAGATCCTGGAGGTGGCTGAGGACATGGCCATTGACATTCCCCACATCTGGCTGTACCTGGCTGAGCTCATCGCCCCCATGCTGCAGGAGGGAGGCATCCCCATGGGCCCGCTCTTCAGGTCAGTCCCAGGCTTCATCTGAGGCCTACTGCCCCTGCTCTGGCCATTTACACACACACACACACACACACACACACACACACACACACACACACACACACACTCACATTCACTCATTTTGTTTTTTATGCTGTTGACATCTGAGAGGGTGTGTGTGTGTGTGTGTGTGTGCGTGTGTGTGTGTGTGTGTGTGTGTGTGTGTGTAGAAGTTGACCTCTGAACTGTGACCTTTGATCTCGTAGGGAGGTGGCCAAGCCTCTGCAGCCCATGGAGAAAGGAGGAGTCATGCTGGCTGAGATCCTCAACGTGCTCTCTAAAGCAATGGTGTGTGTGTGTGTGTGTGTGTGTGTGTGTGTGTGTGTGTGTGTGTGTGTGTGTGTGTGTGTGTGTGTGTGTGTGTGTGTGTGTGTGTGTGTGTGTGTGTGTGTGTGTGTGTGTGTGTGTGTGTGTGTGTGTGTGTGTGTGTGTGTGTGTGTGTGTGTGTGTGTGTGTGCTCTCTAAAGCAATGGTGTGTGTGTGTGTGTGTGTGTGTTTGAGTGCTATCTAAAGCAATGGTGTGTGTGTGTGTGTGTGTGTGTGTGTGTGTGTGTGTGCTCTCTAAAGCAATGGTGTGTTTGTGTGCTTTCTAAAGCAACGGTGTGTGTTTGAGTGCTCTCTAAAGCAATGGTGTGTTTGTATGTTTGTGTGCTTTCTAAAGCAATGGTGTGTGTTTGAGTGCTCTCTAAAGCAATGGTGTGTGTTTGAGTGCTCTAAAGGAATGGCGTGTTTGTGTGCGTGCTGATGATATGGTGTGTGTGTGTGTGTGTGTGTGTGCGTGTGTGTGTTGTCCCAGTATAATGACTGCACATCACAATATCACAGAAGTATCGTAAAAGTCTTCAATTGATTCATATTAAAAGAAATTCTAGTTTGTATTGGTTATGTATATTTGTGTGTGTAATGTGTTTTCTGTGCTTGTGTATGTGTGTGTTTTCAGAGTCATAGGAAGATAGCAGCTATGTGGCTGGAGGCGGGACTTAACTGGAGGGACTTCCTGCCGGAGGACGAAGACGTCAACAAGTTTGTGACTGAAAAGGTGAGAGGTCAGCAGTGATGAAATGGGCTAATTATGGTGACCTCGTTAACCCATTAATTATGGTGACCTCGTTAACCCATTAATTAATTATGGTGACCTCGTTAACCCATTAATTAATTATGGTGACCTCGTTAACCCATTAAATATGGTGACCTCGTTAAACCATTGATTATGGTGACCTCATTAACCCCATTAATTATGGTGACCTCGTTAACCCCATTGATTATGGTGACCTCGTTAACCCATTAAATATGGTGACCTCGTTAAACCATTGATTATGGTGACCTCATTAACCCCATTGATTATGGTGACCTCATTAACCCCATTGATTATGGTGACCTCATTAACCTCATTAAATATGGTGACCTCGTTAGCCTGTCAGGTCACCCACGCCTAGCGTTAGCACCCCATATTGTATATGGCCTCATGCACAGCAGTCTCTCTCTCTCTCCTTTCTCTCTCTTTCTTTCTTCCTCTCTCTCTCCCTTTCTCTCCCTCTCTCTCACTCTCTCTCTCTCACTCCCTCTCCCCCCCCCCCTCTCTCTCTCTCAGGCGGTGGAGTACACGGTGGGGGAGGAGGTGTGTGTGAGGGGAGCTGAGCTGCGGAGTCCTCAGCAGCTGAGAGAGGAGCTGGAGCGCCTCCTGCTGGACAAACCAGACAACCAGCGCCTCTACGACTGGGTGGAGGTGTGTGTGTGTGTGTGTGTGTGTGAGAGAGACAACCAGCGCCTCTACGACTGGGTGGAGGTGTGTGTGTGTGTGTGTGTGTGTGTGTGTGTGTGTGTGTGTGTGTGAGAGAGACAACCAGCCTCTGCAGGTCAACCTGGATGATAAGCAGGTAGTGTCCAGTGCGTTTGTTAGGCACTAATGATCGTGTGTGTGTGTGTGTGTCCTACAGGCGAACGTGGATGAGAAGCAGGTGCTGTCCAGTGCGTTTGTGAGAGCGTTGATGATCGCCGTGTGTCAGGCTGCAGTCATCTGTGAGTTCCTCCTCCTGCAGCACACCTGGAACTGGCCTAGCATTGCAGACTGAGCACACATAAGCACATCATAAACACATTAGAAATGCATTATAAGCACACATACGCACATCATAAACACATTAGAAATGCATTATAAGCACACGTAAGCACATCATAAACACATTAGAAATGCATTATAAGCACACATAAGCACATCATAAACACATTATAAATGCACTATAAGTACGGGATAATGGACGACACGCCGTGCGGTTATTCAAAGTTAAGACGGTGATACGGCCCGACGCGAAGCGGAGAAAAGTGCATTAACTTTGGGAATTAAAATAGCCCCACATCATCACATACCCTTCACCATAGCTAGAGACTGGCATGGTGCTTTTTCCAGTTAGCCTATTAGCCTGTTTGATTTGCATTGAGCTCAATGAGCATCAAACAGGCTAATAGGCTAACTGGAAAAAGCACCATGCCAATCTCTAGCTATGGTGAAGGGTATGTGATGATGTGGGGCTATTTTAATTCCAAAGGCCAAGGGAACTTTATCAGGATGCATAATATCCTGGATCCATGAAATAGCTGGCCTTTAAAAATAAAAACATATAAAAAATCCTCCTGCTCCTATGGGAATTTAACATAGGGGTCAATTACTTATGCTCCCTGTATTTAAGGAAGAACATTTATCTATTTACGATACATTCTTCAATCACAAAGAAAATTAGTGTCCTTAGCGGTTTGATTTTTACTCATTTTTTGAATTAAGGCATTACAATCAATTCTCAAAAGATGATTTTATATTCCTCTTTTTAGTCAACTTTAGCATGGGTATGAATACTTACTATACCCACTGTATACACACAGTGGACACAGTTCTGACCGTTGAAATGTGTGTTTAAGTGTCTATATGTGACTAAGGTGTGTACGTCTATATTGTGTGTGTGTGTGTGTGCAGGTGAGAAGCCGTATAAGGTGGATGTGGATGAGATCAAGCAGAGAGCCGTGGTGCTGCAGCGCTACCTGAAGGACGAGGAGAAGGAGCTGCAGGCCCTCTACGCCCTCCAGAGCCTCATGGTGCAGCTCGAGCAACCGCCCAGTACGTCTGTGTGTGTGTGTGTGTGTGTGTGTGTGTGTGAGGACTCCAGTCTTGTGTGTGATGTGGTGATTCCAGTATGGTGTGTAAAGGATCACAGTCATATCATATAGTGTTTAAAGGATCACAGTCATATTGTATAGTGAGCTGTTTAATGTAAAGGACCACAGTCATATCATATATAATAGTGTTTAAAGGATCACAGTCATATTGTATAGTGAGCTGTTTAATGTAAAGGACCACAGTCATATCATGTAGTGTTTAATGTAAAGGACCACAGTCATATCGTATAGTGTTTAATGTAAAGGACCACAGTCATATCGTATAGTGTTTTTGTGTTAGACAGATGTGGTTGAACACAAGAGCAAGCACTATGAGTGTGTTAACATGGTGTGTGTGCGTGTGTGTGTGTGTGTGTGTGTGTTCCAGACCTGCTGCGGATGTTCTTTGACGTTCTGTACGACGAGGACGTGATCCGCGAGGAGGCGTTCTACCGCTGGGAGAGCAGCAAGGACCCGGCGGAGCAGGTGGGCAAGGGCGTCGCCCTCAAGTCCGTCACCGCCTTCTTCACCTGGCTACGGGAGGCCGAGGACGAATCAGACAACAGCTAGAGACAGGCCCCGCCCCCCCCCCCCCAGCGCTGCGGAATGCTGGCGTGCGGAGGAGGAGGAGGAGGAGGAGGAGGAGGAGGAGGAGGAGAGTGTGTGTGTTGCGGCGCAGGCGAGGGGAGAGTGTGTGTTGAATGTGTTTCTGAAGCTGCCTTGAGAACAACGCCACGCAGCCTCACAGGGGGGGAGCCCCAGCACTGCAGTGCATTCTGGGAAAATAGACTCTCTTTCCCTCTTCCTTTAGTTTCCTCTCTTTCTCTCGCGCTCTCTCTCTCTCTCTCCCTCTCCTCGATGTCCTGTTGCCATGGGAATCGCCGGATAGCGTGTCAATGGCAACCGAAGAGTGTGTGTGTGAAAGAAATGCTGCTCAAATCTTTATTTTTCAGAAATGGTGTGGATGGGATTCTCTGTGTGTGTGTGTGTGTGTGTGACAGACTTCTGCAGTGTGACTTCCTGGTTTTCACACGTGGGAAGGATATGCTAATGAGGACAGCAATGGGAAGCTGTGATTGGCTCCTGTTAACTTCCTGTCTGCAGAGTGACAGGAGGGGCGAGGCCAACAGAGGATGTGAACTTTGACCTTTGTCTGCTGAGTGGGCAGTGCTGTCCACTGCTCGTCATCCCTCCTTCTCAGAGGAAGGAAGAGAAGAGAAGAGAGGAGGAGGCAGGGAAAAGAAGGAGTATGAGACACTAATGTCTCAACTTGAAATCCTCTCCTATGGCCACTGGGACTCGTGTGTGTGTGTGTGTGTGTGTGTGTGAGGAGAAACGACTTCTTGCTTTTCTTCTGAAAGCGCTTAACCACCCCACTTGTTCTCCACACTCGTTCTTCACCATCCCTCTCTCCCTCCCTCTCTTCCATGGCCGAGGGAGAGGGGGAGGCACCCCGTTTATTGATTACAAATTGAATCACATTTTTGTAAATAATTTTTTGTTTTGTTTTCTGTTTGAGCTTTTCTTTCTGAAGTATTTAATGAAGAGAAAACTAATGGCTTCTTTACACCGCTCTGGACTGGACAACAAATAAATAACATTGCAGTTAAAAAGCACTCAGACTCTGTGTGTGTCTCTTTCTGTGTGTGTGTGTGTGTGTGCACGACTGCGCGTGTGTGCGTATATACCTAGGCTTCTTTACACAGCTCTGAATTTGACAAGACAATAAATAACATTGCAGTTAAAAAGCACTCAGACTCTGTGTGTGTGTGTGCGTCTCTGCAATCGTTTGGGTTTGTGTGTGTGTGTGTGTGTGTATCCGCACAATCGTTTTGGTTTGTCTCTGTGTATGTCTAGCAGGTCTTGTGTGTGTGTGTGTGTGTGTGTGATGACCTTCCCTACTGTGCCTTGTCTTCATTAATGAAGCTTTGGCGCCACAAGCTGCCCTGGTGACAATTATGTGTGTGTGTGATGTCATTCACTCCATTAAGCTGAGCTATGGCCAGACCAGGCTGAGGTGTGTGTGTGTGTGTGTGTGTCTGGGTCATCCTGTGTCTGTGTGTGTAGGTCTGATGGGTCATCCTGTGTGTGTGTGTGTGTGTGTGTGTGTGTGTGTAGGTCTGATGGGTCATCCTGTGTGTGTGTGTGTGTAGGTCTGATGGATCATCCTGTGTGTGTGTGTAGGTCTGATGGATCATCCTGTGTGTGTGTGTCTGGGCTTTGGTGACCACCACAACACACCCCTGTTGCTGAGAGCATCTCACCCCCACACTACAGCTACAGTACAGCTACAGCTAGTGCTTACACACACACACACACACACACACGCTACAGTACAGCTACGGCTACAGCTAGTGCTCACACACACACACACACACACGCTACAGCTACAGCTAGTGCTTAGACACACACACACACACACACACATGCTACAGTACAGCTACGGCTACAGCTTGTGCTCACACACACACGCTACAGCTACAGCTAGTGCTTACACACACACACACACACACACATGCTACAGTACAGCTACAGCTAGTGTTTACACACACACACACACTCACATGCTACAGCTACAGTACAGCTACAGCTAGTGTTTACACACACACACACGCTACAGCTATGCTTAGAGCACCTGCACTCCTGTCCTCCAGCAACAGGACTCATTCCTACCTACACTCTCCTGTAGGGGTCGTGTGAATGGCATTCCTAATTCAGGATATATGGCATTCCTAATTCAGGATAAATGGCATTCCTAATGCTGCAAAATGAATGCATTTAAAGACTAATGCATTGGTGACAGTTGCTCTCCCTTGGCGTGTTTGCAAATGGGGTAGTGTGCATTATGTGCACTAGAGGGCGCTGGTTCCCTATGACATCTCATGTGGAGGATCGATCACTTTTAAACGCTCTGAACACCAGGGGGCACTCTATCTCAAAATGCAACAGGACTGCTGAGAGCACACATCACATCAGCTCAAATGTCAGTTTTTCACACTTGCTAAAACACCTTTTTGGAATTATTCTACCTTTTTCTCAAAACCGTAAACACTAAACTCATTTTTCAAACTACATACTCGAAACCCTTGAATCTTGTTACAAAACTGAACAAACACCACAAAGTATTTTTAACTTTGCTCTAAACTAACTAATGGTCTCAGATCATTCACACATCAGGCAAAATTAGACTCCTGCAGAGCAGTGATAAGACAATACACCAATAAACAATGGAAGACACAGATTTCAGGGCAGGATGTTTGGCTCCTGGAGGAATGTTTATTCATTCCAATTTGAAAAAATTAAATATCACAATGAAAATAAAGAATATGAGCTTATATATAACAATATGTTCTATATGAAGAAATTAATCGATAGTTTTGTAAGTGAACAGAAAGACAGGCCAATACTGTACAGAATATGATTTGTACTGTGAATCGAGCCACAGACTCAAAACTGTGATATTGTACTGTGTCTGAATTTACACTGTCTTGGACACACTGATATCTCAGCTCTTTCACTCTCTCAGAGTTGCGCTCAAAGGGTGTAAGTGTACAGTAGCAGTGGACTCAGTGATTACTGTACTGTATGATGATGAACATTTACACTAGTCCTGTTCTCTAGTCTGAATCTTTATATTATTGAAGCCACAGAGAAACTGCTGATGTTGGTTGGACGCAAAGTCCTGCTTTTCTCATTGACATTCCATAAACCAGAACATGGTCAATGACGGTTGCCCGAATTTCATCATTTATTGGGACTCTTGGGAGTCTTTGTCTTCCTCTTCCTCCTCTTCCTTGTACCCTATCTCTAACACACACTTGTCCCATGCGTGTCTGTCTCTGTCCATTGAAACTCCAAGCCTGTTTACTGTAAACTCTGAACTGACTTATTGGTTGTCACATCATTAGACATCATACGTGTTAGCAATTTTGAGTGGTGGTGTTCAAAGAAGGACAACTGCGCTTTAATTGTGTTCAACCCTCCTCTCCCACCCCGGGGATCAGCAGAGAACAACGGCTTGGACAAAACACTTTATCTTTATAAGTTTGTCCTTTGGAGAGAGATATCATGTGGAAGATAATGAAAGCTAAACACTCCCTCCCCACCCAGCTTTCAATTTATGATCTCACCTCTCACCTCCCTACCCCCCCCCCCCCCTCTCTAACTCTCTCTCACTCTCTCTCTGTGTGTGTGTGTGTGTGTGTGTGTGAGTGTGAAGGTGGTCTGGTCTAATCTGATTTTTCCGAACACCTTTGAACTCCAGCAGTTCATAAATTAAGCCATAAATATTTGATCAGGAACAATGAATTAATTAACAATAGCAGATTATAGATGTGTGTATGGAAGAGGGGGAGAGTGTGTGTGTGTGTGTGTGTGTGTGTGTGTGTGTGTGTGTGTGTGTGTGTGTGTGTGTGTGTGTGTGACATTAATGTGAGGTCAAAGGCAAGGACAAATTTGATTTGCCCCAGAGGAAAAACTGGTTGGTTACACACACACACACACACACACACACACACACACACTCATACATGCAAACACACTCTCTCTCCATCTCTCTCTCTCTCTCTCTCTCTCTCTCACACACACACACACACAGAGACACTTCAGTTAGTTGGTTAGTTAGTTAGTTTATTGTCCCCTCAGGGAATCTCCTGTTCACAGTTGCACGTATGTTGTTGTGTCTCTCTTCACAGTTGCATGTACGTTGTTGTGTCTCTCTTCACATGTGTACAGGCAGCGTAGCGCATCACATGACATCAAAACATCAAAGACATCAGACACTGAGGACTGAGCACACATGGAAACACACACACACATAAGAACATACATGTGAGAAGATGCACAGAGCACAGTAATATGTTCAGACACATGCTCTGTGTTCAGTAGTTTAATAAAGACACATGCTCTGTGTTCAGTAGTTTAATAGACACATGCTCTGTGTTCAGTAGTTTAATAGACACATGCTATCTGTGTTCAGTAGTTTAATAAAGACACATGCTCTCTGTGTTCAGTAGTTTAATAGACACATGCTCTGTGTTCAGTAGTTTAATAAAGACACGTGCTCTGTGTTCAGTAGTTTAATAAAGACACGTGCTCTCTGTGTTCAGTAGTTTAATAAAGACACATGCTCTGTGTTCAGTAGTTTTATAGACACATGCTCTGTGTTCAGTAGTTTAATAAAGACACAAGCTCTGTGTTCAGTAGTTTAATAGACACATGCTCTGTGTTCAGTAGTTTAATAAAGACACGTGCTCTCTATGTTCAGTAGTTTAATAGACACATTCTCTGTGTTCAGTAGTTTAATAAAGACACAAGCTCTGTGTTCAGTAGTTTAATAGACACATTGTTACGAACCCCTGTGATTGAGTACATCTGATTTAATTTTGATTTGATTTTAGCTCCCCCTGCTGGTGCAGGTATGCCTTGTGTTTTCACCTTTTTCCGTGTGCCCACAGGTTAGCTACTTAATCAGGTGCACCTGGGGCAGCCTACTTAAGCCCACCTGCTGCTTGTTTCTCCCTCTCTCTAACCAACCTAGCAGATGAGGATTGTGACTCCGGCTCGTGGCCAGTGCCATCTCGCTTTCGTCTGTTTTTCAATACTGCGCCCTGTGAGGGATCGCTATTTTTGGGCCTTTTGGCCGATCTTGACCATTTTTGCGAGGGTTACCAAATAAACTACCCCTCTTTTTGTACTCCGTCTCTGTGGTCTTTTAATCCATGTTCAGAGCTTATCATGGGCCGTAACATGGATTAATTGGGGGCTCTAGTCCGGTTCTTTTGACTTTTTTGTCTTAAGTTTGTATTCGGCCTGTTACCCTGATTTGGTCTCGTCGTCTCGTCATCGCTGGCATATTTACGGATTTTTGCGGGTGTGAGGGACGAGGTAAGTGCATTCCGGGTACGTGGAGTTTCCGTAGGAAGACCGACCCTTTTTGTCTTTTTTCGGGCATTATCCGAGGAGGGGGTACTTGAATACCTCGAGCTCGGTACGGCCAGAAGACTAGCCAGGTGGAGAGTTTTCAGTTTAGGGAGGAGGGGACTCCGCTGATCCGGTTAACTGCACTGTTCTTGCACTGCGTGTTCTGTGTTGCCTTTTTGACTTTGAGTGGCTGACTTTTTGCGCGTTTGCGCTCTGCTTTTTGAAGCATTTCTGTGCTTGCCTTAGGTAGCACTGTGTAAGGGGTTGTGCGTTGCTTTGTATGTAACGACTTGTCTGCACTGCGTTGCGGTGATTTGTTTGTGCGCTGCAACAAGCTTTGACCATAGCTTGCTTGTGGTACACCTCTGTGGTCTAAACACCACCTTGTTAAGCCTTGCTTAATTGCGTAGCTTCGTGCTACTTAAGTGTGTTCTGTTTTAAGGCACACTTCTAGAGAGAGCATAATATAACATCGTCTATACATCGTTATCTGCAAAAAGGGTAATTGAAGTAAAACACAATCAATGGCAGCGGCAGCGGTTAAAGAGTTTATTGACAAACCAGATGCAACATCGTTACCATCATTAACTAAGGACCAGCTGATTGAATTAGCCACTCATTATGGGGTTGCGCTCTCATACGACGTTAGGCGTAAAAAGCATTCGACCTTGAGTGTCTTGATCGATGGTCTTGTGGACCAGAATGTCATTCCTAAGCCAGTAAATCCACCAGCTCTGGCTGATGAGTCAGATGAGGGCGAACCTTCTTCGCCTGATGGGGCAGGTGGAGGTAATCTTCCGACTCGTGCAAAAACTCCAGGGAGAAAATCTCTTGGTGAAACTCCGATTAAACCCAAGTCTCCCGTTCACACCGATGCGACAATACAAGCGCTACAGCTGCGTAAAGATATTGAAGAGTTGGAATTGCGTAGGGAAGAAGTGGCTTGTCACAAAGAGTTAAAATTACAAAAGTTAAAAATGCAAGCTCGTGAGCAAGAGCTCGCTTCTCAGGTGGAGCTCGCTGGATTGCAATTGGCTGCTAAAAAGGAAGGTATCGACATTCTAATGCATCCGTCATTCGATGTTGCTAAAAACATTAAACTCGTCCCTCCATTCAATGAAAAGGATGTAGATCGCTATTTCGTCCATTTCGAGCGTGTTGCCACTTCTTTAGCTTGGCCCAGGTTTGCTTGGCCACTCCTTCTCCAGTGCGTGCTGGTGGGAAGGGCCCAGCAGGTATACTCGTCCCTGTCGGTAGAACAGAGTGCAGATTACGGTGGGGTAAAAAGTGCCATTCTTCGAGCCTATGAGCTTGTGCCTGAAGCGTATAGGTTGCGGTTCAGACGCTACCGTAAAACAGACAGGCAGACGTTTGTAGAATTCGCTCGAGAGAAAGAGCAGCTTTTCATACGCTGGTGCGCTGCGCAGAACGTTACCGATTATGCGCAGCTTTGTCAATTAATTCTCATCGAAGACTTCAAAAACGGTCTCCCTGATGCCGTGGCGATGTACGTCAGCGAACAGAGGGCTACGACGCTCGAGAAAGCCGCTGTCCTTGCTGACGAGTATGTGTTAACCCACAAAGTGCGTGACGAGCCGCGGAAGGGTGAGACCGTCGGCAGGGCCTATTCGCCGCCGGAGAGTAGCTCTCAACGCCGAACGGATAGCTCTGATGTGAAGTGCAATTACTGTAAGAAACCCGGCCACCTAGTGACCGAGTGTCTGACACTCAAAAAGAAAAATGCTAAAAGTGCAGGGTTAATTGCTACTGAGCGAAAACCTCAACTAGTCCCGAGTGTGAGTAGGGATTTTGAGAGTGATCAGTCGAAGACTTATAAACCGTTTGTCCGCGTAGGCTACGTTTCACTCCCAGGCAGCGATAACGTCAAACCCGTAAAGATTCTTCGTGACACTGGTGCTAGCCAATCAATGATTCTAGAGGGGGTGTTACCATTGTCTAACGAAACTGCACTGGGGAGTAATGTTTTGGTACGCGGGATAGGCATGACTTTTATTCCAGTTCCTCTCCACAAGGTCCAGCTCGAGTCTGAGCTAGTTACTGATTGCGTTGTAGTGGGAGTACGGCCGTCGTTACCAGTTACAGGCATCGACTTCCTTCTCGGTAACGATATTGCCGGTGGGGATATTTGGGGAAAGTCAGTCGAATTTCCAGAAGTTGTTGCTATGCCACTGTCCCCCGAGGAGGACGAGTGCGGTAAAAGGTTTCCGGATGTTTTCCCGTCGTGCGCTATCACCCGTGCAATGTCCAAACTAATTGACGCGCCCAATGCAAATGCGTTCGAGGATTTGCAGAATACTTTTCTGGCAGATCTCGATTCGGACTCGTCAAAAACTATTGTGTCTAACACCTCCCATCCTCTGTCGCCTGCCTTAAGCAGCGATGAGAAGAGTCAGTGGCTGACTCAAAGCGCTAAAATTCCAATATCAAGGGCGGAATTAATTAAACACCAAGCGGAGGATAAAACACTTACCTCTGGTTTAGCTTCGGCTTATCCTTCCATCGAGCCTATGTCACAGCCTCACGGGTACTTCTTTCGCGAAGGGGTCCTGATGAGGAAGTGGAGGCCTCGCAATGTCCCAGACGATTGGCAAGCAGTTTCTCAAATCGTTGTGCCTACTGGTTATCGTGGGGAAATACTCCGGGTAGCCCATGACGCTGCGGCCGGGCACTTAGGTGTCACTAAGACATACGATCGCGTTCTGCGTCATTTCTATTGGCCGGGTCTTAAAAAAGATGTGAGGCATTTTTGCAAAACCTGCCACATTTGTCAAATCATAGGTAAGCCAAACCAAAAGATTCCTCCTGCTCCGCTGTATCCGATCCCCGTGATCAAAGACCCATTTGAGCACATCATCATTGATTGTGTGGGTCCGCTTCCACGTTCCACTAGTGGGTACCAGTATTTGTTCACTTTGATGTGCGCCAACACCCGCTTTCCAGAGGCTATACCTCTGCGCAGGATAACCACCAAAGCTGTCGTGCACGCAATGGTTAAGTTCTTTTCGCTCGTCGGTCTACCTCGGGTGGTACAAAGCGATAGGGGAACTAACTTCACTTCTCGTGTTTTTGCCAAAGTTCTGAAACAGCTGAGAATTGAGCACAACATCTCTAGCGCATTCCATCCCGAAAGCCAAGGAGCGCTAGAGAGGTATCACCAAACGTTTAAATCAATGCTCAAGGCTTACTGTCTTGAACTAGGGGCGAGCTGGGAGGAGGGAGTTCCCTGGTTGCTGCTAGCTTCGCGAGAAGTGGTCCAGGAGTCCACTGGATTCAGCCCGGCTGAATTAGTGTTCTGCCATACGCCCCGCGGGCCGCTTGCAGTTCTCAAAGAGGCTTGGTTAAGTGAGTCTAACCCCCGTACTGTGTTACACCACGTTGGTGACATTCGCTCGCGTCTGTTCACTGCACGTGAAATGGCGAAAAAACATCTGCAAGGTGCACAATCCAAAATGAAAAGGTGGTACGATGTCCGTGCGAAAGAGCGTGTGTTCAAACCAGGTGACCAAGTGCTCGCGCTGCTCCCTGTCCCTGGTTCCTCATTGCAGTCGCGGTTTAGTGGCCCTTATACGGTCGAGCGGCAGATATCTGACCGTGACTATGTAATAAAAACGCCAGAGCGCCGTCAGAGCTCTCGGTTGACACACGTGAACATGCTAAAGCCTTACTTTGTGCGAACATGTGATACGGCGGCGCCTTACGAGGTTCCGAAACGGGAACCTCCGCTCAAAGCGGTGCCTGTTATGTTGTCATCCTTGGTGTCGACTGAAGATGATGACATAACAGACCCAAATAGGTCTGTCCCGGTAGGCAGGCTAAACAATTCAGCAATGCTCGAACAACTTCCTGAGTTTCTCTCATATTTAACACCCTCAGAGAGCCAGGATGTACAGCGGCTGATACGTGACTTTCCAAACATCTTCGGTGACATCCCATCGCAGACAAACGTGCTCGAGCACGATATCGACGTTGGCTCTACTCCGCCGATCAAGCAACATCCGTATCGTGCTAACCCGATCAAAAGAGCTCATTTGCAGCGAGAAGTAGAGTACATGTTGAGCCACAACATCGCTGAACCCAGCGCTAGCGCCTGGAGTTCTCCATGCATTCTTGTAGGCAAATCCGATGGTTCTCTGCGGTTCTGTACGGATTACCGTAAAGTCAATTCAGTCACTAAACCTGATTGTTTCCCTCTGCCTCGTGCAGATGACTGCGTAGACAGGGTGGGGGCCGCTGTTTACGTCAGTAAGTTCGATATGCTTAAGGGCTATTGGCAGGTCCCGCTAACGGCTCGCGCCAGGGAGATCTCGGCGTTCGTTACTCCCGACGCATTCCTAAATTACCGGGTCATGGCGTTTGGAATGCGTAACGCGCCGGCCTCTTTCCAGAGGCTGGTAAATATTGTCCTAAATGGCATGTCTGACTGTGAAGCCTTTTTGGATGACATCGTGCTGTACAGTCAGACATGGCCTGAACACCTGCGTCGGATGCGCGAGCTGTTCCAGCGACTAGCGGATGCCAACCTCACACTGAATTTGGCAAAGTGTGAATTCGCCAAAGCTAAAATCACGTACTTAGGCCATGTAGTTGGTGGGGGTGAGGTTCGGCCGGTAGAGGCAAAAGTTGCGGCCATCCTGGAATTTCCTGCGCCTGATGACCGTCGCGGTCTTAGGCGGTTTTTGGGTATGGTAGGATACTACCGTAGCTTCTGTCAGAACTTCTCGTCCGTCGTATCACCTCTCACTGATTTGCTAAGTCCAAAAGTTCCATTCATATGGACTGACAAGTGTCAGTGTGCGTTTGAGACCGTAAAGGGTCTTCTTGTCTCCGCACCTGTGCTGCAAGCCCCCGATTTTGGCCGACCGTTTAATCTCGCGGTTGACGCCAGTGATGTTGGAGCCGGAGCTGTCCTTCTCCAACGCGGACCTGACGACGTCGAGCATCCCGTGTGCTACTTTTCTCGAAAGTTTAATGTACATCAGCGAGCATACTCAACGATCGAAAAGGAAGCACTCAGTCTTGTGCTTGCAATCCAGCAATTCGAGGTTTACCTCGGCTCGTCAAACTGTCCAATCACCGTTTACAGCGATCATGACCCACTGCGCTTCTTAAATAGGATGCGTAACTCCAACCAACGCCTTATGCGCTGGAGCCTCATTCTCCAACCGTATGATCTTGAAATAATGCATGTGCGCGGGGCAGATAACATCATAGCCGATGCGTTATCTCGTGGCCATTAGGTTGAGGATGTGTTTTCATTTCTGTTTGACTGCCCTTGTCAGCATTTCGGTTAGGCTGCAGTTAAATTGCATACTTATGTCGTTTTCAGTTTGAAGACCTAGGCGTAGCAAAACCGGCTTAGGCATTTTGAGTTAAAAACTAAGAACCAAGCGGCACTGTATAGTCTTCACTGTGTGGAAATTCAGAATTCTGTATATTATGCTTATGAATGTGTGTGAGTACATCCAAGCGTAAGTATGTATGTATAGCTTCTTGCCTTGGACATGATTGGGTTCTTGAATTTCACTAGTATATATTCATTGGTGTTCTATTGATTTATGATGGCTAGGAGCCACCATTTCGGTGGGAGAGTGTTACGAACCCCTGTGATTGAGTACATCTGATTTAATTTTGATTTGATTTTAGCTCCCCCTGCTGGTGCAGGTATGCCTTGTGTTTTCACCTTTTTCCGTGTGCCCACAGGTTAGCTACTTAATCAGGTGCACCTGGGGCAGCCTACTTAAGCCCACCTGCTGCTTGTTTCTCCCTCTCTCTAACCAACCTAGCAGATGAGGATTGTGACTCCGGCTCGTGGCCAGTGCCATCTCGCTTTCGTCTGTTTTTCAATACTGCGCCCTGTGAGGGATCGCTATTTTTGGGCCTTTTGGCCGATCTTGACCATTTTTGCGAGGGTTACCAAATAAACTACCCCTCTTTTTGTACTCCGTCTCTGTGGTCTTTTAATCCATGTTCAGAGCTTATCATGGGCCGTAACACACATGCTCTCTGTGTTCAGTAGTTTAATAGACACATGCTCTCTGTGTTCAGTAGTTTAATAGACACATGCTCTCTGTGTTCAGTAGTTTAATAGACACATGCTCTGTGTTCAGTAGTTTAATAAAGACACGTGCTCTTGCTCACATGCTCATCTGTCTGTGTGTGAAGAGACTCAGGACCTCAGTTTAATGTCTCATCAGTTTGCTAAACTGATGGACGTACACACACACACACAGACACACAGACACACACATGCCATCCTTCAGATGAGACATTAAACTGAGGTCCTGAGTCACTGTGGTCATTATGGTGCGTATTCATTATAGTAGTAGAGGTTTAAACGCCCATGGAGATACACACACACACACACACACACACACACACACACACACGCAGATGAGACGCTATGCTGAGGTCCTTCATTAAAGTACAGGTCTCCTTAGTGCCCTGGCTAAATTCCCAACCTGCTCGTGGATGTGGATGTGGATGTGAGGTAAAAACCCAGATCAATTCTTCACCTGTCCAGGTGTGCTGAGGACTTACCCGTTGGTCCAGGTGTGATGGGGACTTACCTGTTGGTCCAGGTGTGATGTGTGATGGGGACTTACCTGTTGGTCCAGGTGTGAGGAGAACTTACCTGTTGGTCCAGGTGTGATGTGTGATGGGGACTTACCTGTTGGTCCAGGTGTGATGTGTGATGGGGACTTACCTGTTGGTCCAGGTGTGATGAGAACTTACCTGTTGGTACCTGTTGGTCCAGGTGTGATGTCCAAGTCTCTGAACTGCTTGGGCAGACTCTGACCTTCTGTCTTGGAGCTGTCCGATGACGTGCGTGGGGTGTGATTGGCTGATGAGTAATTGATCTATAAGCTGATTGGCCGATGAGTGATTGATCTATAAACTGATTGGCCGATGAGTGATTGATCTATAAGCTGATTGGCCGATGGCCAGTGTGATGAGCGTGTCCCAGCAGGGCGTGGTCTGCCTTCTTATCTCTTATGGGATTGGCCGCGGCCACCTCGGGCAGACTGACGGACGCAGAGGACAGGAGAGGATCACACACACACACACACACACACACACGGAATCCCACTTACTGCCATCGCCATGGAAACGCTTCGGCTTGTTGTCATGTGTGTCCTGCTCAGTGCTGGACTGACCTTCGCTGC
>NC_085006.1:32399217-32404217 GCF_963854185.1 Sardina pilchardus
TGCATGTTGTTTCCTGTAGGTTTGTGTGTGTGTGTGTGTGTGTGTGTGTGTGTGTGTATGTGTGTGTGTGTGTGTGGCCAGGGTGGGGGGGCTATTTGGTAACGTTTTGCGCAACACGCACCTCTATGCGGGACTGCACAACCGCCGAGCTACTCTGGTGTTTGGAGTCCCGATAGAGAGAGAACGACGGGAGTGCCGCAAGCATGGGATTCGTTCTCTGTTTCCACACACACACACACACACACACACACACACACACACACACACACACACACATACACACACAGAGGCACCGCCGCATTATAGTGGGTGAATCACGGACCCGTCTCGCGTTGCCGGGTAACCCCGTCTCTGTTTTATTCTACCACCGTTCATTTCAGTGACGTCGCCAGCCTCGAGACGCTTGCTTACAGTATTTCGGTATTCTGACGGGAGTCTGGAGAACTCTACGTGTTGTCTTCTCTTGTCTTCTCTGTCTGGCGGGAAACCTGCGCAGATTTAGAGCGATGGGTTGTGTTTGATATGATCAGTGATGCTGATGTGGCCGAAAAATAGCCATCTGAGCCGTGTCGTCATGCTCCACACATAAGCAGCCTACCCTGCCGGACACACACACACACACACACACACACACACACACACACACACACACACACACACACACACACACACACACACACGTTCTCTCAATGTCCACCAGTCACAGGCCCACAGCGCCTCGCCTCAACTCGACACCAAGCGTCAATATCTCTTCAAAGCTCTGACAACGCTATAGTAAAATAAACGTGTATGACCATAATGTAGTTGGACGACAGAAACTAAAACTGAGTCGACGGCCCGACAAATGTGATTAATTAAAGTTCCGTTTAATTATTGCTTTGCTCTCAATGGGGCAATTTGAGAATAGCCACAGCGCCTTCTCGGAGGTGAAGGACTCAAAGCGAATGATAGGCCTGCTCTAATTAATGTGGAAAAGAGAGAGAGGACGAATGGAAGAGAAAGGAAGAGAGAGGACGAAAGGAAGAGACTCAGAGGTGGAAAAGAGAGAGAGGACGAAAGGAAGAGAAAGGAAGAGACTGAGAGGTCATTTCATCCTTTCCAAAACGAGGTCCACAGATGGCTAGAGCTTCCGGTTGCCTCGAGCCGTTCCGTAGATGTTCTCTCGCGCCTGTTGCACAGTGTGAGGCGGCTGCTAACTGGCCCGCGAGCAGATGGGTCTTCCACGGGCAAACGAGAAAAACAACAACAACAACAACAATCTGAGAGAGAGAGAGAGAGGGGGAGAGAGAGAGAGAGAGAGAAAGAGGCGTCCCCTGCAGTTGGTCCTTCTCCTACTGTGGTCCGCTGTAGGCCTGTGTGTGTGTGTGTGTGTGTGTGTGTGTGTGTGTGTGTGTGTGTGTGTGTGTGTGTGTGTGTGTGTGTGTGGTTAGTACGATTGTCCATGTCGGATTGGGGTGAGCAGTGCTGGGCGGACTGCAGTATCACTGGCATATTTTAGTTGTTATTATGATAAGTTAACTTTAGGTCAAATTTGCTTTTTCAGGCAGGAAGTAGACTCCTCTCTCTCTCTCTCTCTCTCACAGACACACACACACACACACACACACACACACACACACACACACACACACAAGGCGAGTGGTGTAGTTTTGATTCTCCACATCCATCACTCACCTATACAGCAGTGTCATTACCAAAGAGCGCGCGCGACCCTCTCATCGGAACACATCCAATTAAGCGGTAGGGTTCGGACACACACACACACACACACACACACACACACACACACACACACACACACACACACACACACACACACACAAACCCCTCTCATCTGAACACAATTAAGCGGTAGGGTTCGGACGGGCAGTGATCCGATCTCGGGCTCCAACGGCCATCACACACGCAGTGGGTGGCGCGGCTAAACGACTCCAAGCGCTGTCATGAAGCCTCACACACACACACACACACACACACACACACACACACACACACACGAAGCCCCAGGCAGCAGACACACACACACACACACACACACACACACACACGAAGCCCCAGGCAGCAGCGGAAAGGAAAAGCGGTAACAGATCAGCTCTCGCTGTAACCGGACACTGGGCCGCGAGCCCTCAGCTCTCCCGCGGAGAGGCCTGCAGTTGGGACACCTCAACCCCCCCCCCCCCCCCCCCACACACACACACACACACGGAGTGGCCTGCAGTTGGGACACCTCCCCCCCCCCCCCCCCCCACACACACACACACACACACACGGAGTGGCCTGCAGTTGGGACACCTCACCCCCCCTCCCCCCCCCCACACACACACACACACACACACGGAGTGGCCTGCAGTTGGAACACCCACACACACACACACACACACACACACACACACACACACACACACACACACACACGGAGTGGCCTGCAGTTGGAACACCCCCACACACACACACACACACACACACACACACACACACACACACACGGAGTGGCCTGCAGTTGGAACACCTCGGCGCGTGAGGTGGCTCGCAGCTGTCACCGTGGCGACGGATCACCTCAGAGCTGACGACACATTTCATGATCTGAGGAGGGCAGCGTGCTCCTGCCATGCACACACACACACACACACACACACACACACACACACACACACACACCTCAACTTATTCAGTGTAGCCGTGCATTAAAGGAGAGTAGGGCTCGTGTGTTCAACCGTTTCTGACATACCGGTGATGACCAGACAAGGCTCACGTCATGGGCGGGGCTAATTGGGGTCGGTGTGGCGCGTTACGCACGCGGAGACAACACACAGAGCAGGACAAGGCCTCCTGCCTTCAGGCTGCACGGCAGGGACACACACACACACACACACACACACACACACACACAGGGACCGCGGGACATTTGAGTGGGACAGTGTGAGCGTGCTCCTGCCATGCACACACACACACACACACACACACAGGGACCGCGGGACATTTGAGTGGGACTCCCTGTGGCTGAGATCCATTTCGGCCTGCAGGTCTGTGAAGTGAGTCAATTCCCAGAGGGACACACACACACACACACACACACACACACACACACACACACACACACACACTGGGCCACACCTGCATCTTGATGCTTTTGGGTTTGGCTGCATGTAGTGGCATGTGTAGATCTGAACAGCTGCACGGGGGAGATGTGATCTCCATGGTGGACTCACGTCATGAAGACTGCTGACCGGCCGGGTCAGTTCCGTCTCCCCGTCTTCCCAAAGTGTTTTGTCCGTATTCAAGCCCCCTTCTCCGACCCCCCCCCCCCCCCCCCACACACCCACCGCTATCTGAATGCAGAATACGGGCAAAACACTTCCGCTTTAGAAGCTGTTCAGACACCGGGCTGGAGCCGAGCTGAGCTGTAGTTACCTCTTAAACAAGTTCTGGACCTTTGACCTTTGACCTTTGACCTTTGAGCGCTAGTGTCCAGTTCTGCGGCCCGTGGTAAAGTGTGTGTGTGTGTGTGTGTGTGTGTGTCCGACAGTGGCGGCCGAGCACACGGTGTGTGTGACGTGGAGAGACGCGGAGCCTGTGTCGGAGCTCGCGCTCCTGAGGAGCACACGGCCGTGCCTGAGGAGTCATCAGCACCTCCTCGCTCTCACACCACGCCACTTCGCCAGCCCCACCTCCCGCCAGGTGCTCCTCAATCATTTAGCAGCGCAAGCAACACACACACACACACACACACACACACACACACACACACACACAATGTGAAATCAGTGGCAGTTCAAGCTTACATGTGGCCCCGCCCCCACACACACACACACACACACACACACACACACACACACACACACACACACACACACACACACCGGAAAAATACTATGTAAGGGTATTGACAATATAACAAGTGAATGATCTTTCTTGTCAATTTGACTGACCGCATTAGTAGCCTTGTGGGCTAGTGGAATTGTGCTACTTGGTGGAAGGAGATGACCAGTGCCCTGCTCTGTGAGTGTGTGTCTGTGTGTGTGTGTGTGTGTGTGTGTGTGTGTGTGTGTGTGTGTGTGTGTGTGTGTGTGTGTGTGTGTGTGTGTGTGTGATGTGTGTGAGTAATAACAGGAGCTCGCAGTTGAGTTTCCTCTGAATGTCGCCACGCGGAGCAGAAACTCATGTTCTCATCCTCGCGGACACACACACACACACACACACGGGCCGCAGCGGTTCTCCGCGAGCCGTCTCTGTTCCTCTCGACTCGTCATTAAATTTAAAAGCTTGCGTCGCCGGTTACTTTTCTAATTATTCGCGAGTCATTCAAAGTAATAAGCAATTAATTTTTAATATCTCGCGCTAAATCGTCACATGCCCCGGGCTGATACACTCCCGAATCTGACTCAACGCAGCGGTTCCTTTAGCGGCGCCAAAGATCCTTCACTGCTTCGTTTTAACCCTCGGCTGCGCTCCGATTGGCCTGAGTATGTTTGAGCCCCCCAAACACACACACATACACACACACACACACACACACACACACACACTACTGCAGTGTCGGATTGTTGTGCTCTATAGACCCCATACACACCTGAGCAGCCTGAGAGAGAGAGAGACATCGACACTTATGAAACACACACACACACAGGCATGGACTGGCCATAGGGCATACCGGGCAATGCCCGGTGGGCCGACGCATATTTGGGCCGAGGCTGTCAATTTAATAATAATAAAAAAAAAAATATTAGGCTCATTTAAGGCGTACGGCCACAACGGCAGCGAATCGCGGCCCATTGGTTGACTGCCTTAATGGACATTGGGCTAGTCCAATGAAATCTCAGGGCCCTCCCTATCTCCCTCCCGGCCTCATCTCCCCCTTGAATGGAGTTCGACCGGAGTTTGAGACCGTCCGTAGGCTATATGAAAATGTACGAAGACAAACCACAAAAGCGCAAGGGGGGCGCAGAGAAGTTGCGAGATAAAAGGCTAAAGCCTACAAGTGGATGCAGCAAAAATGTGCT
>NC_085006.1:32413643-32418643 GCF_963854185.1 Sardina pilchardus
ACCTGATGTGTTTATCCTCTATACACCTGATGTGTTTATCCTCTATACACCTGATGTGTTTATCCTCTATACACCTGATGTGTTTATCCTCTATACACCTGATGTGTTCTATCCTCTATACCAGGGGTGTCCAAACTTTTTGGCTCAAGGGCCACATTGGGTCTTGGAAATTGACCGGTGGGCCATAACCCCCCCCCCCCCCCCCACCCCCCCCCCCCATTGGACATGTACACAATGCAGTATACATCACGTATATAACTACTTCAATGATAATAATGACACAACGTTATTTTGTTGTAGAAAATAAATTCTTTAAGAAATACGGTTAATATGAGGCTGTTTAATTCATTTATAAATGGTGCACTGTCACTTTAAGACTCTTGCCGGCTCCACTCAGTGGCTGCTGTGCCTAATCACCGTTGCTCAGTAGTGAAACTACTGTTGTCTTCACGTTTTTCTTTTAAACGTTTCTTATAAGAAGGAGATAACAGTTATCAACAATGACAAGCCAGCTGGCGCGCTCTCTCCCTTTCGTGCGCGCTAAAACGCGTTCCCAATTAGCCAACGTTATGAGTAACGTTATGACTTATGAGTATGTAACAACGCAAATTAGATTTGCTGCAATAGAGATTTCAAAGAGTATCATCTCTATGTAACATGCTGTTTTGATATTGACATTGTAAACGTTCTCTAAGAAGAGTGTAAAGGAGTTTGCAGTAATGTTAACCACAACGTCGTTGCTGGAAAGAAATAGCGAACAGCCAATGAAGTGTGGCGGGCCATATCTATAATAAACTAATACATGCTCCGCGGGCCGCACTAAAGTGCGTCGCGGGCCGCAGTTGGCCCGCGGGCCGTAGTTTGGACACCCCTGCTCTATACACCTGATGTGTTTATCCTCTATACACCTGATGTGTTCTATCCTCTATCCACCTGATGCGTTTATCCTCTATACACCTGATGTGTTTATCCTGGTCCTTTGATCCTTGGTCTTTTCATCAGCCAGGAGAATATGCTTGTTCATCTCGGTAAGGCTTCAGTGGAGAGCAAAAGTTGCCATAATGTATAAAGCTGCTACGTTTGTAGTTTGTAACTACATACTTTCACAGTGTTGCACTTCAGCACCATGTGCACCCTGGGTAATGTAGTTCAGACCTCTAAAGCACCCTGGGTAATGTAGTTTAGACCTCTAAAGCACTAGACTAGAGGGCTGAGTCAGAGGGCATCTGGCCAATGAGGGTGGTGATTAGACATGGGAGGGAGGTGATTGGCTGGTGGGATGGACCGGGGGCGTGGCGACGGAAATGATTTCGGACGAGTGGGCGGAGCCAGGGTCTTACCACAACAGAAATCCGGACGCGCTTGGGCCGTCTGAGCTCGGGCGTCACACACACCGAGCTCTCCACGTTATTATTCTTTAGAGTGGAGACATGTGGTTAACACACACACACACACACACACACACACACACACACACGCATATACACACTGAGCTCTCCACATTATTATTCTTTAGAGTGGAGACATGTGGTTAACACACACACACACACACACACACACACATATACACACTGAGCTCTCCACGTTATTATTCTTTAGAGTGGAGACATGTGGTTAACACACACACACACACACACACACACACACACACATACACACACTGAGCTCTCCACGTTATTATTCTTTAGAGTGGAGACATGTGGTTAACACACACACACACACATACACACACACACACACACACACAAGCACACAAGAATATACACACTGAGCTCTCCACGTTATTATTCTTTAGAGTGGAGACGTAGTACACACACACACACACACACACACACACATATTGATTGCTTATTGAGTTACAGGTGTGCTATCGGAACAGTGGGTGTCTTATTTTGCAAACTTACTTTTAACATTTAAGCTGTTTGTGTTTGATATTGTTATTGGTATATGTGTTTTTGATACATTTTATGGCTTAGTTTTCAATTTTAAATATCAAATATCATCAAGGCTGTGGGGGGGCTACCTCTTTTTAATCAAAAGAGACTGAATGCACTGATCAAACTTACTTTTACTTTTTAAGCTGCTACGGATTGCGATTCATATATTTATTTGATAGAGGTTAATGACTAATGACTGAGTTCAAATGATAAGCTGCGATTCCTATATGTATTTGATAGCGGTTAATGACTTAGAGTTCAAATGATAAGCTGCGATTCCTATATGTATTTGATAGCGGTTAATGACTTAGAGTTCAAATGATAAGCTGTGATTCCTATATGTATTTGATAGCGGTTAATGACTGAGTTCAAATGCTCAAGGTGGAGTAGTGGATATAGAGTGGCCTCCTTCCTCTCACCAAAAGCACTGGGCAGGACACTGAACACATCGCACTGGATATCCACAAACTGGATTCAAAATGCACACATTTGCATACATTGTACATTTAGGAACCTAATAAAAGCTGGTGTCAAGTAAAGGAAATTAAAAAGACATTAAATGTTAGAACAACCCAAGAATACCATATTTCAGATCGATGTTTGTTTGCAGAGTAATTAAATTCACAATATGTTATGGACACTATAATGCAAGTCTGCTAACACGTAATAAAAGTTAAAATTGCCTAGGTGACAGTGTGTTTGGAACTGTAGCGTAGCCTCGGTGACAGTGTGTTTGGAACTGTAGAGTAGCCTAGGTGACAGCGTGTTTGGAACTGTAGCATAGCCTAGGTGACAGCGTGTTTGGAACTGTTGCGTAGCCTAGGTGACAGCGTGTTTGGAACTGTAACGTAGCCTCGGTGACAGCGTGTTTGGAACTGTAGCGTAGCCTAGGTGACAGCGTGTTTGGAACTGTAGCGTAACCTAGGTGACAGCGTGTTAGGAAATGTAGCGTAGCCTAGCCTAGGTGACAGCGTGTTTGGAACTGTAGCGTAGCCTAGGAGACAGCTTGTTTGGAACTGTAGCGTAGCCTAGGTGACAGCGTATTTGGAACTGTAGCGTAGCCTAGGTGACAGCGTGTTTGGAACTGTAGCGTAACCTAGGTGACAGCATGTTTGGAACTGTAGCGTAGCCTAGGTGACAGCGTGTTTGGAACTGTAGCGTAACCTAGGTGACAGCGTGTTTGGAACTGTAGCGTAGCGTACATGGGCCATGTGACAGAGTGGCGGCGACATCAAAGAGTGACGTGGCGCATGTCTGTGTGGCGAGGTGTGTGTGTGTTTGGGTGTGTGTCTGTGTGGCGAGGTGTGTGTGTGTGTGTGTGTGTGTGTGTGTGTGTGTGTACCTCCAGCAGTGTTGTGCACGTTCACACTCTTCAGTAACTAGTTCAAAGTTCAGTTCACACACGTGCAAAGTGAACTGTTCACGTTCATAGCTCACCATTTTTAATTTTGAACTAGTTCAAATTCAGTTCATTTGAATGAAAATCTGTTTCTGACGGAATATAGGCTACAGCCACCTGTTGTTCTCATCTAATTGAGAATGTCCGTAAATTGGGCTTTATTTCGCTGGGCAGATACATTTCTTTTAGGTCTATGGCAGATACCGACGCCTAATAAATGCAGCCGCGCATTTATTAATAATTAATAATAAATGCGTCAGCTGTGCATGCCTGACGGCAGAAGAGTGTAGTTTTTACACCGGGGGTATGGAGGAGGCTGCCTTGCTGCATTACCTTACCAGATGGATCAGTGACATACTGTAGGGCTCTTTGAACACGTTATGCATCCCTCTATCATCACTGACAAGTGCAGAATCTTTCCGCGATTGCATTCATATAGGCCTAGCAGCGGTTCTGTGTACAATGCATCATGCGTAACGTGATCATGGGTAATGTAGTAAGGTAGTGCAAAGCTGTAGTTTAGGAGTGGCGCCCGTGGGCAGTGGGTGTGACAACGACATACTGTTTCTGAATTGCCAGCAGATAGTGTCACTCGACTTCTCAGGACAAAATAAATTCTGTAACGTTTAATTGGACATCAACAGTGACGTTCGTCGTTCATTTCCCAAAATCTGAGCGAATTCACGTTCAAATTCATTATTTACAAATATGTTGCGTTCAGTTCAGCGTTCACAGAAAAATGAGCGTGTTCAATGAACACGATCTTTTGAACTCGTTCATGCACAACACTGACCTCCAGCCCCTCCGTCTCAGGGTAGGCACAGAAGAGGTTCTTCAGAGCGATACCAGAGTCCTGAGGACCTGAGGGGAGGAATCAAACACACCAGCATGTCAATCAAACAGTTTCCATGGAAACCTATAGATAGTGCATGCCTCTGTATTACTGTTGGGTAATGGGAGTTTGTGTCTGTTACTGATGGTTTTGTGTGTGTGTGTGTCTATGTCTTTGTGTGTGTGTGTGTGTATGTACTCTATGTGTGTGTGTATGTGTGCGTGTGTGTGTGCGTGTGTGTGTGTGTATGTGTGCCTGTATGTGTGTGCCTGTGTGTGTGTGTGTGTGTGTGTGTGTGTGTGTGTGTGTGTGTGTGTGTGTGTGTCTGTATGTACTGTATGTGTGTGTGTGTGTGTGTGTGTGTGTGTGTCTGTCTATGTGTGCCTGTATGTGTGTGCCTGTATGTGTGTGCCTGTGTGTGTGTGTGTGTGTGTGTGTGTATTACTGGTGGGGATCTCTGTGGGCCGCTCCACTACAGATGATCTCTTCAGTGCCGGCTTCAGAGGCTTGGGGCTCACAGAGCGGGGGGGACTGTAGGAGGACTCTTCAGTGGAGATCTGCACACACACACACACACACACACACACACACACACACACACACACACACACACACACACGCACACACACACACACAGGACATCACATGAGGACACAGAGTTAGTGAAGGCGTCTCATGGAGCCCTGCATTGAGCAGATCCTGTGCAGGGTGTGTGTGTGTGTGTGTGTGTGTGTGTGCGTGTGCATTGAGCAGCTCCTGTACAGGGTGGAAATGTACACCAGAAAGTAGAGAGGGAGACACACACTTCACTTATGCAATGCTGCACACCTGA
>NC_085006.1:32436143-32441143 GCF_963854185.1 Sardina pilchardus
AGGTTGTTCATGTTGTACAGGTAGCTCTGCTCTGGGAGGAAGACCAGGTTGTTCATGTTGTACAGGTAGCTCTGTACTGGGAGGAAGACCAGGTTGTTCATGTTGTACAGGTAGCTCTGTACTGGGAGGAAGAGGTTGTTCATGTTGTACAGGTAGCTCTGCTCTGGGAGGAAGACCAGGTTGTTCATGTTGTACAGGTAGCTCTGCTCTGGGAGGAAGACCAGGTTGTTCATGTTGTACAGGTAGCTCTGTACTGGGAGGAAGACCAGGTTGTTCATGTTGTACAGGTAGCTCTGTACTGGGAGGAAGAGGTTGTTCATGTTGTACAGGTAGCTCTGCTCTGGGAGGAAGACCAGGTTGTTCATGTTGTACAGGTAGCTCTGTACTGGGAGGAAGACCAGGTTGGCGAGCCTTGGCTGACACAGAGCACATGTGGGAACGCATCGACAGCCAGCAGTGCAGTCTGGGAAATGTAAGCCTCGTTCTCCTACACACAGCAGTGTGTTCTGGCAAATGAAGTCTCATCTTCCTACATGCAGCAGTGCAGTCTGGGAAATGTAAGCCTCGTCATCCTCCTACAAGCAGCAGCAGTGCATTCTGGGAAATCATTGTTTTGGGCATTCCGGGAAATGAAGTCTCATCTTCCTACATGCAGCAGTGCAGTCTGGGAAATGAAGTCTCGTTCTCCTACATGCAGCAGTGCAGTCTGGGAAATGAAGTCTCGTTCTCCTACATGCAGCAGTGCAGTCTGGGAAATGAAGTCCCGTTCTCCTACATGCAGCAGTGCAGTCTGGGAAATGAAGTCTCGTTCTCCTACATGCAGCAGTGCAGTCTGGGAAATGAAGTCTCGTTCTCCTACATGCAGCAGTGCAGTCTGGGAAATGAAGTCTCGTTCTCCTACATGCAGCAGTGCAGTCTGGGAAATGAAGTCTCGTTCTCCTACATGCAGCAGTGCAGTCTGGGAAATGAAGTCCCGTTCTCCTACATGCAGCAGTGCAGTCTGGGAAATGAAGTCCCGTTCTCCTACATGCAGCAGTGCAGTCTGGGAAATGAAGTCTCGTTCTCCTACATGCAGCAGTGCAGTCTGGGAAATGAAGTCTCGTTCTCCTACATGCAGCAGTGCAGTCTGGGAAATGAAGTCTCGTTCTCCTACATGCAGTAGTGTGTTCTACAAACTCCTACCTGTCTGCCAAATAAACTGTGCTCCTTAGAAAGCATGAGTATCAGATGGAGATACAGACGAGAGAGAGAGTGAGAGAGAGAGAGAGGGGGGGGAAGAGAGAACGGAAGAGAGAGAGAGAGAGAGAGAGAGAGAGAGAGAGAGAGTGAGAGAGAGAGAGAGGAATAGAGATCGGAAGAGAGAGTGAGAGATTGGGGAGTCTGAGGTTGAGGGTTTAAAGCGGTTGTTCTAAAAGTCTTTCCCGACAGTCTCCACTCAGTCTGCTTCATCTATCCCTCTTTATCCCTCCCCCCTCTTTTTCTCTCCCTCTCTCTCTCTCTCTCTCTCTCTCTCTCTCTCTCTCACACTGAGTGCAGTTACACCCAGTGGGCTTGATGAGCAGTTTTTGTTAATGAACATCTCTCCCCCTCCTCTCAGCTTAGTGTGTGTGTGTGTGTGTGTGTGTGTGTGTGTGTGTGTGTGTGTGTGTAACAGCTCTCTCCCTCTCCCCTCAGCTTAGTGTGTGTGTGTGTGTGTGTGTGTGTGTGTGTGTGTGTGTGTGTGTGTAGTGTGTATGTATGTGCATGTACAGTATGTAACATCTTAACGCCTCTGTGTTAATAGTGTGGAGATTATCTACAGTTTCTCAACTGGACACTTTGAGTTTCTAATCCACTCGTCAGAATCCACCAGGGGTCAGGTGCAGTGTGTGAGTGTGTTGGTGACCTGTGTGAGTGTGTTGGTGACCTGTGTGAGTGTGTGAGTGTGTGAGTGTGTGAGTGTGTTGGTGACCTGAGTGGATTAGAAACTACAAGTGTCCAGTTGAGAAACTGTAGATAATCTCCACAATATTAACACAGAGGCGTAAAACATCTTTGCACTAAAGTGCTACTTCGACACTGGGCATCATTTTTCGTCACAAAGTGGACCTACGTGACACATACACACACAAAAACATACACACATACCTGCACAAACATACAGTGAGGAGCACATGTATTTGATACCCTGCTAAAACAGGAATATAAAATCATCATTTGACAATTGATCTTAATGCCTTAACTCAAAAAATTAGTACAAATCAAACCGCCAAGGACACCAATTTTCTTTGTGATTGAAGAATGTATCGTAAATAGATAAATGTTTTCCTTAAATGCTAGGGGAAGGAAGTATTTGACCCCCTATGTAACCCTATGGGAATTTAACACATAGGGTTAACATAGGGGCAGGCAGATTTTTATTTTTAAAGGCCAGCTATTTCATGGATCTAGGATATTATGCATCCCGATAAATTTCCCTTGGCCTTTGAAATTAAAATAGCCCCACATCATCACATACCCTTCACCATAGCTAGAGATTGGCATGGTGCTTTTTCCAGTAGGCCTATTAGCCTGTTTGATTTGCATTGAGCTCAATGAGCATCAAACAGGCTAATAGGCCTACTGGAAAAAGCACCATGCCAATCTCTAGCTATGGTGAAAGGTATGTAATGATGTGGGGCTATCTTAATTCCAACGGCCAAGGGAACTTTATCAGGATGCATAATATCCTGAATCCATAAAATAGCTGGCCTTAAAAAATAAAAATCTGCCCGCCCCTATGTTAACCCTATGTGTTGAATTCCCATAGGGTTACATTGGGGGTCAAATACTTACTTCCCCCTAGCATTTAGGAAGAACATTTATTTATTTACGAAACATTCTTCCATCACAAAGAAAATTGGCGTACTTAGCGGTTTTATTTTTACTCAATTTTTGAATTAAGACATTAAGATCAATTGTCAAATGACGATTTTATATTCCTCTTTTTAGGCAACTTTAGCATGGTATCAAATACATTTTCTCCTCACTGTATATGTATGTATACACACACACACACACACACACACACACACACACTTACACATACCTCATAGATTCCTCCGAAGAGAGACATAAACTTGCTGAGAAGAGCTGCACAAAGTGATGCAATATGTACAAACGGCCCCTTCAAGATAAACACACACACACACATACACACACACACACACACACACAGAGAAAGAGAATATTTTTTTTTATACTTTATAAAAACACTTTGTAATGATGGAAATAAGTGTGTGTGTGTGTGTGTGTGTGTGTGTGTGTGTGTGTGTGTGTGTGTGTACATATATACATGTGTGTGTGTGTGTGTGTGTGTGTGTGTGTGTGTGTCTGTGTGTGTGTGTACACACACATATAAATGTGTGTGTGTGTGTGTGTGTGTGTGTGTATATGTGTGTACATATATATGTGTGTGTGCGTGTGTGTGTGTACATATATGTGTGTGTGTGTGTGTGTGTGTGTGTGTGTGTGCGCACGTACCTCCTTCCCCAGAGGCATGCCGCTGCCCAGTGCACAGGTCAGGCCGATGACCTTGGCCACAAAGGTCTTGAGGGTCAGATACTCCTTCAACACCACGCCCCTCAGAATGGTCTTCATCTCCGGGATACCCGACCCTAGCAACCACAGCAACGGGCTCAGCGTGTGTGTGTGTGTGTGTGTGTGTGTGTGTGTGTGTGTGTTAGAGAGAGAGATAGAGAGAGAGACTGTGTGTGTGTGTGTGTGTGTGTGTGTGTGTGTGTGTGTGTTAGAGAGAGAGATGGAGAGAGAGAGACTGTGTGTGTGTGTGTGTGTGTGTGTGTGTGTTACAGAGAAAGATATATATATATAGAGAGACTGTGTGTGTTACAGAAAGAGAGAGAGATGGAGAGAGAGACTGTGCTTGTGTGTGTGTTACAGAGAGAGCGAAAGAGAGAGAGACTGTATCTGTGAGTGAGTGAGTGTGTGTGTGTGTGTGTGTGTTAGAGAGAGAGAGAGAGAGATAGAGAGACTGTGTGTGTGTGTGTGTGTGTGTGTGTGTGTGTGTGTGTGTGTGTGTGTGTGTGTGTTACCTGCTGCCTGTGGGGCCACTATGTGTGTGAACCCTGCTGAGAAGCTGATCAGCACTACGGGGTAGGTGACCCAGGCCAGGTACTGCAGGAACACGTTACTCTCCAGCCCACCAAACATCCACTTCTGTGCTGTAACACACACACACACACACACACACACACACACACACACACACACACACACACACACACACACACACACACACAATAAATACAGTAAGCACATTTATAGTTTAATGGGTAGGGAGTAGGAGGGGGCGTGCGGCCTTGTTGTCCCTGTCAAAGTAGCCATGGAAACCCCAACAGTAGGCAAGACGCATGAGGGCGGGAATAGTGCAGTATCAGTATAGACTGAGGTTTAGGATTAAATATGAATATAGTGCAGTATCAGCATAGACTGAGGTTCAGGATTAAATATGAATATAGTGCAGTATCAGCATAGACTGAGGTTTAGGATTAAATATCAATATAGTGCAGTATCAGTAAAGACTGAGGTTTAGGATTAAATATCAATATAGTGCAGTATCAGTATAGACTGAGGTTTAGGATTAAATATCAATATAGTGCAGTATCAGTATAGACTGAGGTTTAGGACTAAATATCAATATAGTGCAGTAGGTTTAGGATTAAATATGAATATAGTGCAGTATCAGTATAGACTGAGGTTTAGGATTAAATATCAATATAGTGCAGTATCAGTATAGACTGAGGTTTAGGATTTTAATATCAATATAGTGCAGTATCAGTATAGACTGAGGTTTAGGATTAAATATCAATATAGTGCAGTATCAGTATAGACTGAGGTTTAGGATTAAATATGAATAAAGTGCAGTATCAGTATAGACTGAGGTTTAGGATTAAATATCAATATAGTGCAGTATCAGTAAAGACTGAGGTTTAGGATTAAATAGCAATATAGTGCAGTATCAG
>NC_085006.1:32466143-32471143 GCF_963854185.1 Sardina pilchardus
TTGTCCGAACAGTTTGGGGATGGCCACTTCCTGTTCCAACATGACTGTACCAGTGCACCAAGCAAGGTCCATACAGACATGGATACCAGAGCTTGGTGTGGATGAACTTGACTAGCCTGCACAGAGTCCTGACCTCAACCCAATAGAACATCTTTGGGATGAATTAAAGTTGAGACTGAGAGTCTCCTCGTCCAACATCAGTGTGTGACTTAACAAATACGCTTCTGAAAGAATAGTCAAAAATGCCCATAAACACACTCCCAAACCTTGTGGAAAGCCTTCCCAGAAGAGTTGAAGCTGTTATAGCTGCAAAGGGTGGACCAATGTCACATTAAAGGAATAGTTCGGTATTTTACACTTTAAGCCCGTTTTTTTGCATTGCCTAAGTTTCGCAGCGAAATTCAACCTCTATTATATTAGGCACACACGGTTGTGAGGTATCTGAAAAAGTAGTTCCGGGATTTAGAAAATCCCTGATAAAAGATGACAGAAGCTGTATTTCGCTGCAAAACTTGCTGTAGAAGTAACCACTCGGTGAGTTGCACATTTTTTAAAACGAACATTTGGGGGCGTTTTAAGGATAGAATCATCCTGGCGCATAGCGAGCAATGCTGAAGCCATACAGAGAACATTCTAAAGCAGCCAAATAGCAAAAACAGGATCAATCGTCAAAATGTCGGTGTCAAACACTCGTTTGCATCCTAGGCAATACAGAAAACAGGCTTAAAGTGTAAAATATTGAACTATTCCTTTAAGCCCTATGGATTATGAATAGGATGTGACTGAAGTTCATATGGGGGTCAAGGCAGGTGACCCAATACTTTTGGCGATATAGTGTATATTGGGGCAAAGCACAGGCGAAGCACTGCTACTTGGGACTATATTGGGGCAAAGCACTGCAACTTGGGACTACTGTATATTGGGGCAAAGCACAGGCAAAGCACTGCTCCTTGGGACTATATTGGGGCAAAGCACTGCTCCTTGGGACTATATTGGGGCAAAGCACTGCTCCTTGGGACTATATTGGAGTGAAGCACTGCTCCTTGGGACTATATTGGGGCAAAGCACTGCTCCTTGGGACTATATTGGGGCAAAGCACTGCTACTTGGGACTATATTGGGGCAAAGCACTGCTACTTGGGACTATATTGGGGCAAAGCACTGCTCCTTGGGACTATATTGGGGTGAAGCACTGCTACTTGGGACTATATTGGAGTGAAGCACTGCTACTTGGGACTATATTGGGGCAAAGCACTGCTCCTTGGGACTATATTGGGGTGAAGCACTGCTACTTGGGACTATATTGGAGTGAAGCACTGCTACTTGGGACTATATTGGGGTGAAGCACTGCTACTTGGGACTATATTGGAGTGAAGCACTGCTACTTGGGACTATATTGGGGCAAAGCACTGCTCCTTGGGACTATATTGGGGTGAAGCACTGCTACTTGGGACTATATTGGAGTGAAGCACTGCTCCTTGGGACTATATTGGGGCAAAGCACTGCTACTTGGGGCAAAGCACAGGCGAAGCACTGCTCCTTGGGTGCAGAGGCTGTCCGTGCTGAACACGTTATCTGGCAACGAGAGATTCCATTCACTATGCTAAGCTACGCTAGCGGGGGTGCTGCCGGAGTAAGACAACGCATGCGCCAGAGACAAACATGCTTTTGCTCGCTTAATTCTCTAACTCTAGACGGTGATTAACCCAACGCATGCGCCTTCTCTCACTCTAGAGGAGACGTGATTAACCCAACGCATGCGCCAGAGACAAACATGCTTTTGCTCGCTTAATTCTCTAACTCTAGACGGTGATTAACCCAACGCATGCCTTCTCTAACTCTAGAGGAGACGTGATTAACCCAACGCATGCGCCAGAGACAAACATGCTTTTGCTCGCTTCTCTAACTCTAGAGACGGTGATTAACCCAACGCATGCCTTCTCTGACTCTAGAGGAGACGGTGATTAACCCAGTCTCATAAAATGGTGGTGTGTTCCTTTTAGTCCTGAAATAGATAAGAATAGAGGTGGTAGAGGGTTTGAGTAATTCTACTCTGTTCAACTGTCATTCATTCATTCATTCATTCATTCATTCATTCAACCTTGGTTTATTCTGGGAGGGTATTCATTGAGGGTAGATTACAGAGTTAACAGTGATGTATTGGAACTGCATTGGGCTAGTGTTTAGGGATAGGCATAGTGAGGGCTTGTTTTGGAGAGGTTAGGTGTTAGGGTTATGGTTATGGTTATGGTTATGGTTATGGTTAGGGTGTTGAGGGTTTGTATTGGGGAGTTCTACTATTGGTGTTGATTTAATAAGGACTTCCTCCTTCCCTTTCTGTATAATGGTCAACTCAATCAACAGACCAACACAACTCATTCATATGCATCATGTTCTTGTTGTCCTTCTCTCTCTCTCTCTCTCTCTCTCTCTCTCTCTCACTCACCCCCTTTCTCTCTCTCTCTATCTCTCTCTCACACACACTCCCCTTCTCTCTCTCTCTTTCACTCCCCTTTTCTCTTTCTCTCTCCTCGTCTCCCTCTCTTCCTTATAGTGTGAAATAGAGTAATTACACACTAATGAAATAACATGATCATGAAATAGTCCCGATCATATTTCTTTCTCTCTCTCCTTCTCTCCCTCTCTCTGTCTCCCTCTCTCACTTCCTGTAGTATGATGGAGTGATGGGGAAGTGGTGTTGTTTGTCCTTAAATCTGAGTGTGTGTGTGTGCCTTGTTGACTGAAGGGTGTGGCTCATGGGTGTGTTCCTGTAAGTAGGTTAGACAGTGATCTAATCACTAATCAGTAATATACACACACACACACACACACACACACACACACACACACACACACACACACACACTAAAGACACACACACACACACACACACTAAAGACACACACACACACACACACACACACACACACACCTCATCTTCATCAAAATAACAATGACCATCGTATCCTACCGTTTATATACCATACCACTCGCTCTTTCACCCCCCACCCTCTCTCTCTCTCTTTCTCTCTCCCTCTCTCTCCCTCCCTCTCTCTCTCCTGCACACTCTCTCTCTCACATCTTCCTCCTCTCCTCACTCTTTCTACCTCTCTGTCTCCCTCTCCTTCTCTCTCCCACTCTCTCTGTCTCTCTCTCTCCCTCTCAGTCTTTCCTTCTTCACTCAGTTATGCTTTCACACACACACACACACACACACACACACACACACACACACACACACACACACACACAGACAACCACACACACACACACACACACACACACACACACACACACACACACACAACCATGTATGCTCTCTCAAAGATACGCCTACACACACACACACACACACACACACACACACATACACACACACACACACAGATATACTTGGTGCCACCTACAGTTACATGCCAACACAAAATGTGGGTGGATTCTCTCTCTCTCTCTCTCTCTCTCTCACACACACACACACACACACACACACACACACACACAGACACACATATACAGAGAGAGAGAGAGAGAAAGCATGAAATAATCTGTGTGATGAAAAGAAAGAGATGAAGGCAGGAGAAGAGAGACAGTTCTTCTGAGAGAGAGACAGTTCTTCTGAGAGAGACAGTTCTGAGAGTGGGAGAGTTCTTCTGAGAGCCAGTTCCTCTGAGAGAGAGTTCTTCTGAGAGTGAGAGTTCTTCTGAGAGGGACAGTTCTTCTGATAATGAGAGTTCTTCTGAGAGTGAGAGTTCTTCTGATAATGAGAGTTCTTCTGAGAGTGAGAGTTCTTCTGAGAGAGAGTTCTTCTGAGAGAGACAGTTCTTCTGAGAGAGAGTTCTTCTGAGAGTGAGAAAGATCTTCTAAGAGAGAGAGAGTTCCTCTCAATTTCTGCATAATCCTCTGTAGAGCTCTGCACTTCAACAAGACCCCCTCCCACACACACACACCCACACACACACACACACACACACACACCCTCGCACACACACCTAAATGGGGTGGAGTGGGGGGATATTTGAGGCCTTGGCAAAGGTGTGTGTGTGTGTGTGTGTGTGTGTGTGTGTGTGTGTGTGTGTGTGTGTGTGTGTGTGTGTGTGTGCGTGTGTGTGTGTGTGTGTGTGTGTGTGTGTGTGTGTGTGTGTGTGTGTGTGTTCATGTGGGTGCAAAGGAATCAGGTGGCATAAATTGTCTCTCTCTTGTCAGCAAGCAAACAATGCCCACTTCTCTCGACTGCCACATCGAACACACACACACACACACACACACACACACACACACACACACACACACACACACACACACACACACACACACACACACACTTGTCCACACCCTCTGTCTTCAGCACCTATTGAGCATTTCTCCATCTTCCCGTGAGAAACGAAGAACACAAAGGTGCATGACGGAGAGCTAAGTTCACACGTCCATTCAGACTGAACATCGCTATTCACAAGCAGAGAGAGAGAGAGAGAGAGAGAGGGAGAGAGAGGGAGAGAGAGGGAGGAGGAGAGAGAGAAAGAGGGAAAGAGAGAAGACACTGAGGGCCAGATGTACTAACGTTTTGCGCACATTTTAGGCGTAACGTGCACGTAATAGCATGGCGATGGTATGTACAAATCGGCCGCAATGAGGGAAACGCGCAGACTGCCTGCCGTGGGAGCTGAGAATGGCTATTTGCGCTTTTCCGTGTCATGCATATTAATTCCTGGGCGGATCAGCTGAAAATGGGTGTAACGCGCAAGTACAGGGGAGGAGAGGTGCTAATAGCGATTGATTAAATATTCCGCCATATGTATGAAAACAGCGCACGTCTATTTTGCGTTGAAAAACTTCCGCCTTCTGAAAGCAGGTGTAATCCAAATTGCGGTTAAATGCATCTATTAGAAAAAGGTTTGGAGACAGCTGAATCAATATTCAGAGCATCAGTTTTCTTCATTGTACTATGTCAAAAGCAACCTTAACTTTTGTTTGCCTCTCTAAAATCGTGTTTTCTCTTTCACG
>NC_085006.1:32486143-32488643 GCF_963854185.1 Sardina pilchardus
TTGCTGGAGTGGTGTTGTAGCTTTGCACAGGCAACACTGCTCTCATAGGCCATTTCTAAAATGACACCTCAAGAGCAGAATCAATTTGCATAACACTGCCCCCTGTGGGCCATCTCTAAAACGACAGCCCAGGAGCAGAATCATATGGTGGACAATATAGGTTACATGTAAATAATGATAATTAATAATGGCAATAAGGCAAGTCCAAATCGTTGATATGAAAATTATTAATTATTAATTCCCCAAGATGTTTCCACATCAGCCCCACTTGCCTTAAGATGCACTAGCAAGAAGATCATATTGACATTTGATCCTGGGTCTAGAGATGTAAATTAGCCTTGTGGCTAAAATCTGGCTCAATTATTTATTGTGTCCCTGTCAAATAAACATAAATAAAAAAAATAAAATAAAAAAAAAAATGGCACAGCATAGTGGAAAAGGTGTGTATCTTGCTCACAATGCTTAACTTACATCTCTAAATGCAATATTTATGCAAAAAATATGGTCAGTGGCATCAAAATGACAAGTCATGATGCCATTGTTTATGTCAAGACAGTCAAACTGCTTTGTCTTGTTGCCAATGTGGAGTTTACTCTGTATGTATTTTCTAATGAGCAATCTGCAAGGCAGCATTATTTTCTATTTCAAAACTACAAAGTTACACATTATTGTGTGTAGAGGGGGTGATTGCAAGACAGTGGATGTGTTTCAAAGTTTTTACTGTTGCCAGACATTGTGACAACATAATTAAGTAAAGGCTTTTACAGCATTGTGCAAGTAAGAAATGACCAGTATTATACAACAAACCTCGCCTTGGCAGAGCTGTGCACTACTGGTCATCTCTCTACACACCCTGATGTCTTGGCAGAGCTGTGCACTACTGGTCATCTCTCTACACACCCTGATGTCTTGGCAGAGCTGTGCACTACTGGTCATCTCTCTACACACCCTGACGTCTGGTAGAGCTGTGCACTACTGGTCATCTCTCTACACACCCTGATGTCTGGCAGGTCACATATACAGTATGTTGCTAGACAGACTATGCCAACTAGTGATGACAGCTACTTCAACACTTTTGCATGTAATGACACCAGCACTAGAATAAGGCCAAATTGTTTCATGGTGTAGAACTGTTCAGCCAGTCTGACCAAGAGCCTGTGCTACACGGTTTGTCCAAGCACTTGGTTGACCCGCCTCCTTTAAGTGCCTTGATTTGCTACTGGTCGATGTCAGAAAGCGGTTTGCCGAGTTTAAACCAATAACAACACTCTTTCCTCTGCCTTGAACACGCCTCTACCCAGAGCCGTTGGAGCTGCTCAAAGTTGATTGGTTCTCGACCAAAGGGGGCAGTTCCGCAGATTTGGGGAATTCAGAAATCCTTCCCGATTAGCAGTTGACCCAGGGGGTCAGGATTTGACTGATTAGCTTCGCCGATTAGCAAAGCACTTCCTCGTCGCCATTTTCCAGAAATACATCATGTCCGGTGCCGTTTTCCCTGCGTTTTCCTCATGCTGATTGGTGGCTGTTCCACTCTCAGCTCATGCACGAGCTTAGTGTGGGCACGAGCTCTCCTTCTGTACCTTACGTCAATCGGTAACCTGGTACTTAATTGGCTAAGTAAAACGGCACCGGAAACAAGCCCCTTGAAACGCCATGTTGAAGCCTGAAAAAATCGTTCAATTTTGGCAATTTTCACTAGCCTAGCATTCTCATTGAAATGAATGGGGGCGGGACTTGTTCACTTTCTCCAGTTCTTATAATACCTCCATGAGTTGACCAGACCAGCGACAGCAACGCCGAAGGTGTTACGTCACTGGGAGGGCGTGCCAGGCTACCTTAGTGCACTTTGACCAGCATCATATTAGCCATCAGAAATTCAAAAAACAACAGACATTTGTTCAAAATGAGAGAAACTGCTTCAATGCTGTGCACAAGTAATACGATGATATGGAATTTGAGCAAACAGTTTTGAGAATGACTATTCTGTTGTGAGAAATGTGGCAAAGCAACTGAGAGGAACTGTAAGAATGCCTGTTCTTAGCGCTATCTTCCTCATCCACGTGGTGGCCCAACACCCATCCAACAAAGGTGCCATAACCACAGTAAAGTTGCTTTTAAATTGGATGTTTGACATTTACATTTTAAATTCTATATAAAATAATATAAAATCATTATTATTTATCATTATTTATCATTATTATACATTATTTTTTAAAGAAGCTTTGTATTATATGTGTAGGTCTTGCATCAGCTCCACACTTGAATACTCCTAACAGTGAATTTCAGATTCATAGACAGACAGATAGACACACACACACTTATTATTTCCACTGCTGTCTATTTTGTGCTTACATGTTTATACATAGTATAATGTTTTACTGTTTTATTTCCTTTATGATATTGGTGTTATTTGTAACAGGCTTTGGCAACACTGTACCGAACAGTCATGCTAATAAAGCACCCTTTGAACTGAATTGAATAGACAAACAGACAGGGAGAG
>NC_085006.1:32531143-32533643 GCF_963854185.1 Sardina pilchardus
CTATGAGGCTGTGTATTGAAAGTGAGTAGTGAGTTATGAGTTATATTGCCTATGATGGCCGGTTTTGTTTTCGTTTTCTAAGTATTTTTGTTTGTTTATTATTGATTATCTCGCACCTGCGCACTGTAAATAAACCTGCACCTTTATCACGGAAACTACGGTATTTCTTGTCTGACTCCTCTGGACACGCCCATCCCTCTCTGTGAGTTAGGGGTTGCAAAGCCTCTTTCTCACAGGGTCCTTCACTAGAGCAGAGAGCTCCTCTACAGCTGAGGAACTCAGGACATTATCCAATAAGCTAAACCCAATGCTACCCAGGTCCAGCAGTCTGAGTGTTGAGGAGAGTGATGTGAGAGCAGAGGCCAGATAGGAGCAGCTCTTCTCTGTCAGCTCACAGCCCTGCAGCCTGGAGATACATCATGATGCATCTGAATATTACTCCCCAATCATCTACTCTCACACACACACACACACACACACACACACACACACACACACACACACACACACACACACACACACACACACACACACACACACACACACACACACACACACACACACACACACACACACACACACACTCCAATCTATATACTCACACTCACAGCCTCTCCCAACACATCCTTACATATTCCCTCTCTGTCTCTCTCTCTCTCTCACACACACACACACACACACACACACTCTCTCTCTCTCTCTCTTGCGCTCACATCTCCCACCACATACACAAACATACTTCAATCTACATACACACACACCCACAGCCTCTCCCCACACATCCTCACACATTCCCTCTATGTCACACACACATACACACACACACACACACACACACACACACACACATCTTTACACCCACATTCTCACACACACACACACAACCACACTGATCTCTGCCCTCCACAGACCCACACCTTCACATCCACACACACAACCTCCACCCACTTTCTACAAACACACGTCCCCTGTGTTATAAAACACACACACACACACACACACACACACACACACACACACACACACACACACACACACACACACACACACACACACACACACACACACACACACACACACACACACACACACACACACACACACACACACACACACACACACACTCTCCTGCATACTGTACACACACATAATCACTCACATATAATCACTACATGAAGTGGTGCTTACCGTAGTTCCTCCAGTTTGCAGTTCTGATGAGAAAGAGCAGAACATAAAAGTTCCACTCCTGAGTCCTGCAGGTGATTCTTACTCAGGTCCAGCAGTCTGAGTGTTGAGGAGAGTGATGTGAGAGCAGAGGCCAGATAGGAGCAGCTCTTCTCTGTCAGATTACAGTATTGCAGCCTGGAGACACATCATGGTACATCTGAATATTACTCCACAATCATCTACTCACACACACGCGCACGCACGCACGCACGCACGCACGCACACACACTCTCCTGCATACTGTACACACACATAATCACTCACATACAATCACTACATGAAATGATGCTTACCGTAGTTCCTCCAGTTTGCAGTTCTGATGAGAAAGAGCAGAACATAACACACACACACACTCTCTCTCTCTTGCGCTCACATCTCCCACCACATACACAAACATACTCCAATCTACATACACACACACCCACAGCCTCTCCCCACACATCCTCACACATTCCCTCTCTGTCACACACACACACATCTTTACACACACATTCTCACACACACACACACACACACACAACCACACAGATCTCTGCCCTCCACAGACCCACACCTTCACATCCACACACACAACCTCCACCCATTTTCTTCACACACACTTCCCCTCTCTCACAAATCAACCTCTCCCACACACACACAATCCACCCCCCCCCACACACACATCTTTACACACACATTCTCACACACACACACACACACACACACAAACACACACAACCACACTGATCTCTGCCCTCCACAGACCCACACCTTCACATCCACACACACAACCTCCACCCACTTTCTACAAACACACGTCCCCTGTTATAAAACACACACACACACACACACACACACACACACACACACTCCTGCATACTGTACACACACATAATCACTCACATACAATCACTACATGAAGTGGTGCTTACCGTAGTTCCTCCAGTTTGCAGTTCTGATGAGAAAGAGCAGAACATAAAAGTTCCACTCCTGAGTCCTGCAGGGGATTATCACTCAGGTCCAGCAGTCTGAGTGTTGAGGAGAGTGATGTGAGAGCAGAGGCCAGATAGGAGCAGCTCTTCTCTGTCAGCCAACAGTCCTGCAGCCTGGAGACACATCATGATACATCTGAATATTACTCCCCAATCATCTACTCACACACATTCTCACACACACACACACACACACTGATCTCTGCCCTCCACAGACCCACACCTTCACATCTACACACACAACCTCCACCCATTTTCTTCACACACACTTCCCCTCTCTCACAAAACAACCTCTCCCACAC
>NC_085006.1:32538643-32561143 GCF_963854185.1 Sardina pilchardus
CACACACACAAACACACACACACACACAAACACACATCTCTGCCATCTGGACAGACCCACACTGTCACATCCACACACACAACCTCCACCCACTTTCTACAAACACACGTCCCCTCTCTCACAAATCAACCTCTCCCACACACACACACACACACAATCCAACCCCCCCCCCCCCCCCCCCCCCCCCCCCATGTCAAACTGAGTGAGCCTTATGGGGGGGGGGGGGTTGGGGTGACGTCACTGCGATGACTTTCTATAGGCACTGTATCTGATGATATGGTGTCAACTGATCATCTTTCCTCTTTCTGGAACTCTATCTCTCTCTCTCTCTCTCTCTCTCTCTCTCTCACACACACACACACACACACACTTTACTTACACAGCTGATGTGGATGTTGTGACCACTGGCAGCAGCTTCTGGAGAACTTCATCTGGACTGAGGAGTTCAGTCTGATCTTCCTCTGGTGTCATTATGTACTTCTGCAGGTCAAACTCAGCCAGTAGCTCTTCTGACATCTTAAACTCAAATGTCTCAGACCCCCACTGTCCTGGTAAGAGCATGACTACAGACAGAGTTCCTGAGCTCTTGTCAATGCTCTCCACTACAGCATGGTGATTCAGCTCATTCAGACAGTAGAACAGGTTAATCCTTCTGTTTGGATCATGTTGATCTCTGAGCTTCTGTTTGACATACAGAGCTGTTTGTTCTGAGCTATCTGATTGGCTACTGCTCTGCACCAGTAGGTGTTTTAAGAGATTCTGATTGGACTCCAGTGAGAGACCAAGAAGGAAGCGGAGGAAAAGGTCCAGGTGTCCTTTCTTACTCTGTAAGGCCAGTTCCACTGCAGTCTTGTGTAGATCAAGAAGTGTTTCAGCTCTGAACAGAGCAGAGAGCTGAGAGGTTTGCTGTTGGTCAGGCATGTTTCTCTGTCTGTTGCTGAAGTAGAGGAACACATACAGAGCTGCAAGAAACTCCTGGATGCTCAGATGCACAAAGCTGAACACCCTCCCGTGGCACAGCCCAGCCTCCTCTCTGAAGATCTGGGTACACACTCCTGAGTACACTGATGCTTCTGTGACGTCAATGCCACACTCTCTCAGGTCCTCCTCATAGAAGATCAGATTGCCCTTCTCCAGCTGTTGGAAAGCCAGTTTCCCCAATTGGAAAATCACCTCTTCATCTGTCTCTTTTCTCTCTGTGTACTTCTGCTTGATGCTTGTCTGAACTATCAGGAATTTTGTGTACACTTGAGTGAGAGTCCGTGGCATGTTTACTCTCTCTGATTCTGATGTTCTCTCTACAACAGTGGCTGTAATCCAGCAGAAGACTGGAATGTGGCACATGATGTAGAGGCTCCTGGATGACTTTATGTGTGTGACTGTTCTGCTGGCCAGGTTCTCATCGCTGATTCTCTTCCTGAAGTACTCATCTTTCTGTGGGTCATTGAATCCCCTAATTTCTGTCACCTGGTCCAAATACTCAGGAGGGATCTGATTGGCTGCTGCTGGTCGGGTGGTGATCCAGAGGAGAGCAGAGGGAAGCAGATCCCCGTTGATGAGGTTTGTCAGCAACACATCCACTGAGGCTGACGCGGTCACATCACAACACCTCGGGTTGGAGAGGAAATCTAGAGGAAGTCGACACTCATCCAGACCATCAAAGATGAACACGATTCTATGCTGTGAACTGGTGAAGACTCTTGGGTCTTTTACTTCTGGGAAAAAAACTTGAATGAGCTCCACCAGACTGAGTTTCTTCTCCTTCATCAAGTTTAGCTCTCGGAAAGGAAGAGGAAAAACAAAGTGGGCATCCTGATTGGCTGTTCCTTCAGCCCAGTCCAGAATGAACTTCTGCACAGAGACTGTTTTTCCAATGCCGGCCACTCCCTTAGTCAGCACTGTTCTGATGGGTTTGTGCTTTACAGATAAACCGCTCCTGTTATCTTTTAATTTGGGTATGGGCTTAAAGATGTCACTGCATTTGATTGTTGTGTCCTGTGCTACTCTTCTCCAGGATGCTCCCTCTATCTGTCTGACCTCATGCTCATCATTGATCTCTCCTCCTCCCCCCTTTATGACGTACAGGTCTGTGTAGATCTCTTGGAGGAGTCTGGGGTCTCCCTGATTGGGTACTCCCTCAACCAGCTGCTCAAACTTGCTCTTCAGAGTGGATTTGAGTTTCTCATGGATCTCTGCCTCCTCTGGTGTCCATCTGGATCAATGACAGAATCACACAAAACACACACAGGAACATCATCATGCAACACCTGGGGCAGGGCTCCAGAGTGCGACCAATTTGGCCCAAAATGTTTAAGAGTGCGCCTGAAAAATATTCTAGGTCGCACTGGTGTACCTGACGCTGCTTGGGTGAAATCATACATTTCTGTCACAAATTTTCATTGTAGACTACACGTGGAACTTTACCAAACTGTATAGAAGTAAACCCCCTCTCCTAGGCCCGCTCTCTCTCGCTCTCCCTCTCTCTCTCTGTCGTGCGCGCTTAATGGACACCCGCCCCTCGACATGCACATTCACAATCGTGAAATCAATGACGCATAGAAGAGACTAGCTAAATTATAATGAAATCCGGTTAGCATCATAGCATACTGCACAAATTTTATTAAAACTCTTGCATTCAAGTTGGCTGATCATCTCAATGTTTTCCAACTCCAAGACTCAAAAGGGCCTGTCCCAAGGAGAAAAAGTATTAGCCTACCTTGAAACTTAAACACACGTGGGAAAACTGAACAGTCCAACCAGTTGACAATAATAAGCTAGCCAACTAATGCTATGCTACTTTGTTTACGAACAATATGAATAGTCATGAATGTTCTGAATGTCAGAAATCAGTATGTAGAATATACTGTATAAATCATTATATATATATATATATATATATATATATATATAAAATACATACAATAGTATAATTCTTTATAAAGAATACATTTCTTATATATTGTGTTTCAAAGACAAGCTTTTTCTACGCCTTATTGTTAAAAAAACATTCATATTATATGAAAGGAGAGCGATAAAAGGTGACCTTTTGGCGTTAAAGGCGATGCAATGAAAAATGTGGGTGCACCTACATTTTGTGTTGGTGCACCTAAAAAAAAAAGCTAGGCGCACCAGTGCAACCAATGCAAAAAGTTAGTCTGGAGCCCTGTGGGGATAATGTTCATGCACAATCAATAGTGACCAATCATGTTCTAAACATCACGGTCACGTAATTTCCTCTTCTGATGAAACGCAGTCTATGGGCTGCACTCTGTGAAAACAAACACCCACATGGTGGTTTCTGCTAACACCCACATGGTGGTTTCTGCTAACTGAAAATTTACATTTTTAGATTGGCAAAAGTGTTACAGTCTAAAGTTGATGACAGCTGGATTGAGTGAATGCCCCTACAAAGTACCAGCTGATTCACAGAAAAAATATGAATTTTTGGTGTCATTAGGGCCCGAGCACCGAGGTGCGGCCACTGAAAGTGGCTGCACCGTAGGTGCAAGGCCCTATTGTTTCTGCTCAGATTATTATTATTATCGTGGAATCCTTTTACGTCCATGTTTGGCCTTCCTTCACCAACTTGGCATGCTCTAAAACTCTTGAAATTTGGCAGATATATGTGGAATTGGTAACGCTACTCAAAGACAGAGCTCTGGCCACGGGTGTGGCTCAGGGACTCTATAGCGCCACCTAGCGCGGTTTCTGTTGTGTTTGACACATACATGCACGAAAATGAACCAAATTTGGTGGGCATATGTGTTGTATTAATCTGAACAACTTTTACATTGAAACTACACAGTGAATCTTAGGAGAATTTGAGTTATGATTATTATTATGATTTTTGCACATCATGTATTTTGAAACACTTCTCCTAGACAGTTTATTGAAATCATGTCATTTCAGCAGTAAAATGATCTTGAGGGGTTGCCCAAGAGGAATTGCGAACAGATTTTTGAGTTTTCGAAGCATATTGAAATGGCGAAGGTTTGAATTATGGCGTCTTATTCAAGAAACAGGAAGTTGGTGTCATAGGCAGAAAAAAGGTTATAATTTGGATGCAATTTGGCAGCTACATGTGGAATTGCTACCTCTAGTAAGAGACAGAGCTCTGGCCTAAGGTGTGGTTTCGGGACTCTATAACGCCACCTAGCAGCGCGTTGTCTGTTGTGGTTGACACAAACATTCACGAAAATGAACCAAATTTGGTGGGATTGTGTGTTATTGCTATCCGTAGTCAGAGACAGAGCTCTGGCCTAGGGTGTGGCTTAGGGACTCTACAGCGCCACCTAGTGCGTTGTCTATTGTGGTTGACTTATACATTATTGAAAATTAACCACATTATGGTGGGCATGTGTATTATTGCTACCGCTAGTCAGGGAAAGAGCTCTGGCCTAAGGTGTGGCTTCGGGACTCTATAGCGCCACCTAGCAGCGTGTTGTCTGTTGTGGTTGACACAAACATTTACGAAAATTAACCAAATTTGGTGGGATTGTGTGTTATTGCTATCTGTAGTCAGAGACAGAGCTCTGGCCTAGGGTGTGGCTTAGGGACTCTACAACGCCACCTAGTGCGTTGTCTGTTGTGGTTGACTTATACATTATTGAAAATTAACCAAATTTTGGTGGGCATGTGTATTATTGCTACCGCTAGTCAGGGAAAGAGCTCTAGCCTCGGGTGTGGCTTAGGGACTCTATATGGCCACCTGGCACATTGTCTGTTGTGGTTGACACATACATTCATGAAAATGGACCAAATTTGGTGGGCTTCTGTGTTATCGCTACCGCAGGTCAGAGAAAGAGCTCTGGCCTATGGTGTGGCTTAGGGACTCTGTAGCGCCACCTAGGGCATTTTCTGTTGTGGTTGACACACACATAAATGAAAATGAACCAAATTTGGTGGCTCGTGTGTTATTGCTATCGCTAGTCAGAGACAGAGCTTAGGGACTCTATAGCGCCACATAGCGCATTGTCTGTTGTTGTTGACATAGACATTCACAAAAAGGAACCAAATTTGGTGGGCTTGTGTGTTATTGCTGCCGCTAGTCAGAGACAGAGCTCTGGCCTAGGGTGTGGCTTAGGGACTCTATAGCGCCATATAGCGTGTTGTCTGTTGTGGCTCACACATATTTTCACAAAAATTAACCTAATTTGGTGGGCATGTGTGTTATTGCTACTGCTAGTCAGGGACAGAGCTCTGGCCTAGGGTGTGGCTTAGTTAGATTCCAGAATGTCACGGGTCCGGACCGCAGGTGCTCGGGCCCGCATCGCCGCTTGCGGCTATATTTTTTAAATTGATTTCAGTTCTCATAGATGGATGAATGCGTTTGTTTCCTAAGCGAGTTGTCCTAAACCGGAAGTGTCCACAATGTTGAACATTTTCATCCTCACACACACACACACACACACACACACACACACACACACACACACACACTATAAACCACCCACTACACACACTCTGCATGAAGGCAAAATGTTAAGATATTAATTAAAACACACAAATAAGGTGAAGTTTAAGTAAAAAAGTAAAAATGCTTGGCGCGATTAACAAGTTTAACATGGAAGGACCGATCATGCAGTGTTGCTTGGGTTGCATAAGGTTTAGTTGCACAGACACACTACAACACACTACGCACTACGCATGTGAAATGTCAGATAATGGTTAAAACACAAAAATAAGGTTTAGTTGCACAGACTATCAACACACTACGCACTACGCATGTGAAAGGTTATAATGGTTAAAACACAAAAATAAGGTTTATTATTCATTAAGGTTTGTCAGCCGGTTTTGAAGATTTGCCTACTGGTAAGCAAACAAATCTTTAAACTGGTTTTCAAAAGAGATTCCCCTTAAAAAGATTGATTGATTAAAAAGATGAGGTTACATTTTTGTACATTTTACAGCAACGTTATGCCCAAAAGACCATTTCTCTGTACACTAAAATTTAGTCTGGTGTACTGTAAAGACGTCACTTTTCTGGACCAATGAGGGAACAGAGAGTGGTCGAAGGAAAATCCGTGAAGCAGCCGCGCGCTGTTTGAGACATTAAATGATTATAACCCCTGTTGAATCCTAATAAAGCTGACTCCACCAAATATAAAGAAGGTCTAGTTCAAAGTAACATTATTCTCAGGGGTCAGGCTGGTGAGCCTGGTGGTGCCTTCGAAAGTAACATTGTGAATTATCCGGGATCAGGCTTATGTGAGCCATAAGCGTCTGATCATTACTATTTACTGTGTATTGCCACAGACATTCTTACCGACCCCGTATCGTCAGGAATATGCTGAGGGTCCTATTCTCCTCCACTGCCGGTTATATTCGGGCGGTTCCCGACGCAATCATTGTTACTAGTTTCCAGAAAGGAATGCAGAGGCTGCCCCACTGACTCGGATCACTATTATGTCTACGTGCTGACCCACAACCACATGCTATGCACAGAGGGTTCTGGCTGTGCTAGGATGCGATTACTCGATGCAGAATTACCATAGACATTTTAATCTATGGCGGACCCCGTAAACAAAGCGACCCACCGCTTCATAATATTACAGTCAATTTCAAAGACAACTTGCCCTTTCCAGTGTGGTTAACTCCTACGGCGGCGGTAGTTAAACCCTAGCCATCCATTACGCTAGCACGTTACCTGGGACCGGACACAGCCGTATAAGCACTAATGGCTACGCGGATCAGCATAACAAATTTATTGGACAGGTACAAGCTAGTCATCCAGCACATTACAGAAGTACATCTAAATGCAAAGTGTGAAAGTTACTTAAACAGGTTCAAGAAATACTCAAGATACAAAAACAGACAGAGAATGAAACATACTTTACCAGCTCAGAGGAAGATGACTACACACCGAAGTGTGGGAGTTCATAGCTAATAGAGACTCCATGAATAATGTTTTGTCTACGCTTTTATAGGCTACAAAGTTTGTGATTGGTTCACACAGTGACAGGGGTTACATGAATGGAGATCACATGATGAGTACTGTAGGTGAAACTGAGACCATTGCTGTAGTGAAACCACTTGAGTAAATCAATCAAGACATGACAATACATTTGGTTACATTTCCTGGTCCAAGTTGACTTCTGAGGACTTTGGACAAACATGTGACAGGAGGTCCACAATAGGCCCACACTTAGTAGCTAATCAAGAGTCCATATGATTGAAAGGAATGTCATCAGCCTGGGAATTTAGATCCTTACAGTACAGTACATGCCTTTAACACAGTATACAGGATAGTAGTTTAAACTGAGTTAGACAGAAGAATCACCAGCCAATCAGCTTTAACTTGACCCTGAGCACAGCCAATCAGCTTAACGTACACCCTGAGCTCACAGGTGCTTGGACTCTGCTCCTTGCACACATCCACAGGTTTAAAGGGCTGTCCACGACCAAGGATTTCGTTGGTCGACCAGAGGCTGTCATTTACTCCGACTAATCGATTAATCGCCCCCCCCCCCCCCCCCCCAAAAAAAAAAAAAAAAAAAAAAAAATTTTTAATGCCCAGCTTTTTTTTTTATTTTTTTTTTTTATTATTATTTTTAATGCCCGGCTGCCAGTAGCCTATCTATGCGCATTTACCACTAACCTCGTGACTGACTGATAAAATGTTTTCTGATTCTGATCTAGCATACATATCTGATATAGCTGATATAGCAAAATCGTTATGCATTGACGGTCATTAGGCTATGCGTGACGCCTGCGATACTTATGACAGGATAGTCAGCAGACGCCTACAGTTAGTTTAAGCTAATATCAACGTATGTATGTAGGCTACTACCCTTGTTGACACTTTTAGTGCAAATCCGGGTACTTTGGGGTTAACTGTAACCATTTTTGAGGCCGTTTAAACGCACCAAATCAACAGGCCACCTGTTCACCATTCACCATTCAAATCAACAGGCCACCTGTGCACCATTCAACAGCCTCAGAAAATGGTTACAGTTAACACCAAAGTACCCAAATCCGCTAACTAGACGAGCGTCAGATTTTCTTTGGCTGGGATAAACTTCTCCCCTAACGCTGATTGTGCATGTAACGTTAATGTTGTGCCCACATACATTGTCAGAAAGGTTCTGCTTCAATCATGATACACACATTTATTCTGACACTTTAGATTTTTTATATTTCAATAGAAATACATTATCTGACAATGTAAACAAATATGCTGCTAGGCCGTTAAGAGTTAGCTATCCGCTAGTAAGACTATCGACACAAATCAGCTGATGTCGGACAGAATGTCGGACTTGACAGCAGAATTCTCCCACAATACAGGGGGGCGTAATTAGGACGCTCCTGGCGAAAGGTCAATTGACAGCTTAGTTCTTCTCTCAGACGGAGAGTGAAAAAACCCGACGTCAGTGACATTATGACAAGCGCACAGCAGACAAGCGCACAGCAGGACCATAATCCTAAACCTGTCCCCTTTACACGGGCAAATGATTTCAGATTTTGAAATTCTGAATGTGTCACAAAAATAATCAGAAAAGACAGACGAACTTTGAACATTCTGAATATTTATTTAAAGTAGGCCTACGTGCCACACGCCTCCTGTTCATGATGATGCAATGCAACATAGCTAGGCTAGCAGGCAACGCTACTTACAGTATTGAGGTGGTAATGCATGTTCGTCGTGGACGAGTGATAGGCAAATGAGTTACTGCAAAGTTTGCAAATAATCCTCTTTGGGTCATCTTTGTGCTTTGGGAAATGTTCCCATATTTTAGATAGTCTTCCAGACATGGTCAAATAAGTGGATGCCTTCTGTTCTTGTCGTGTCACGTCTTCCTTGTCACAACGACTCACGCCCTTCAAATTAAAAGTTGACGCATTTTTTTTCCTACGACCAATCGACCAACGGAATTCGGTCGAATAAATTTTTTTTTGGTCGACCATCGATTGATCGATTATTTGCGGACAGCCCTAAATGTGTGAGCTTTTCCATGTGACTTTGGCAACATTTCACACATTACAGTAAGCTTGTACTTCAATGCTTCCAGGATGACAAATGCCTTGTGTTGACCACATGCTAAATACATACAGTTTATGATCATAGAGCAGCAATTAAAGCAGAAAATATTACAGTTTAAGAAGCTGGAATCAGAGTATTTTGAGTTTTAATTACTCTAATGAATTAATTACGAAAATATTTGGTGGTTAATTAAACAGTTGTTAACAGTTGTAGTCCTACAAACAACACAAAGACACACACACAATGAAAACATTCTCCCACTGCTTCTGTCTGCTATAATCATACACTCACACACAACACATATCACAGCTAATGGAGTTTGAGTCTTACTGTCCAGCAGAAGAATCTCCTCGTGTGAAGGTTTCTCCTTGACCCAAACACTCATCACTCTTCCTGGAGGGTGTAGAGGAGTGAGAGCTGCTTCCAGAGCCATCTGCCTCCATCCTAGAGAATAAGAAAAGAATTTGCCTTCACTGCTCTTGTCTATTAAAATCTCTCTCTCTCTCTCTCTCTCTCATACACGCATCCTTCATAATAACAACCTAAAGGTCAATCAAACCAATCAATCAATCAAATCAATAATTCCAAAATCCTTAAACAAATTGTTGCACTAATAATGCCGACATTCCGAAAAGTTTTCAAACTGTGGCACTGCACACACTGGTGTGCTGGAGTAAGATCCAGATGTGCATTCGGGTATTATTCATAATTATTTACATAGCCTAGCTGCCATTTCTGCTAAAGAGAACATAAAATGGATTAATCCAGTATTGTACTCTGTGTTCTCTGATGTTAAAATAGTATATATTCAACTTTGATTTACAAAAAAATAAACTCAATTGCAATTTTACTATTTCTAAGTTCAAGATTTTCATATGAATGAGGGCACAACCATGTCTCATGTTCATGATAGCTCTTTGGTTATGCACTACCTCTCCTAATTCATCAAAACCAAGACAAAAGTGGTTTCCATTCTATGTCACCTTAAAGTGCCTTCTCACATAAGCATAGAATCACTGAGCTCGACTAGCTAGCTAGCTAGATCTCCTTCAACATCCTCTGAGCCAAGATGAGGCAGTCCCCTCAGTGGGAACTGCTGCTCATTGTTCCGATGACGCCATAGTCTGACTTAAACACACAATAATACACTTAACATTTGGGACTGAAGCCCTGACAAAATGGCCTGGAAGGAGACAATGTAGCTATACTGCCTCCTACTTCAGTGTCTAGTATGGCAACATTAGGTCAAGAGTTTTCCAACACTTTCAATGAATTTACTGAATTCCATCCTAGAGAATAAGAAAATAATTAACTTTCACTTCTATTCCTTGTTAATTACACACACACACACACACACACACAGAGGTACATGCACTCACTCACTCACTCACACACACTCTCTCTCACACACACACACACACACACACACACACACACACACACAGTATTCCCAACATGACCTGTGGGCTCCATAGCCTAGATAGATAGATAGATAGATACTTTATTGATCCCCAAGGGCTATTATGTATAATATAATTATATATTAGTACTAGGCTACTTCCCAAGAACTTGTCCGAGACACATATGCTCTAATGCTAATAATCCTGAGGACAGTTTACTCAAATGTTAGCCATGGGGTGTTCACGAATCACGATGTTTGCTAAACGTTTCCTGAAACTCATTTTAACAACCATTCAGACGCGACGCTGGATTTCGTATGCATAACTGCCCTGGTATAGTAGCCTATATAAACGCCTATAAGTGCATGTTGGTGCTTTTAAAGTTAATTTTGTCGTCGTACCTTGCCTGTATACCAGCCGTATTCCTTTGATTTAGAACGGCAGTCTCCCAACCATAGACAGAACTCCCAACCTGTCAACAGGAAAAGAAGCGTTCGAAGTCAAGTTTCGGTTTCATTTCTGGTCTGGACCTGGGCTGCTGATTGGCTGGTCTTCTAGTTTGAAATGTTTGAGCAGGGCGCCCCCTTGGGGCCACCCCTATGTAAACTCTGGCCACCCATACGGGATATTTTACAGTGGTATAATAACCCTCCATAGACATGTCTTAAAAGATTGAGCTTAGTATGGTGATAGCCAGACTACTTTTAGACTAGATTACTTTAAACACAAAATGTAAATTCACAATAGTTCATGACGTGAAAGAAAACATGATGCAGCACTGACTGTCACTCCCTGCCGGTTGCTGACTGCACAGTGCAAGAAGCAGCTCTGATTCATGGATAGCAACACAGCACCTGATCAGCTGTGTGTTATCAGCTCTGATTCATGGATAGCAACACAGCACCTGATCAGCTGTGTTATCAGCTCTGATTCATAGCAACACAGCACCTGATCAGCTGTGTTATCAGCTCTGATTCATGGATAGCAACACAGCACCTGATCAGCTGTGTGTTATCAGCTCTGATTCATGGATAGCAACACAGCACCTGATCAGCTGTGTTATCAGCTCTGATTCATGGATAGCAACACAGCACCTGGGGCCCGTTGCACAAAAGCAGAATTAAGACATCCGGGATAAGTTACTGAGCCGCGATCACTGAATCCTAAACAAGAGCATACCGGCTGAATTGGTTGCACAAAGACCAATCCAGGATGAGCAGACACGGATTCATCAAGCCAGGTGTAAGTTATTCGGTGTATGTGCGCGTTCTCGTTTCTCCCCCAAATAATCGCGGTTGGAATAAAAAAGACGCGAAAAATACCGTCTTGCACACAAAGTGAACAACCGCTTTTGATATAGACTAACAACGAGGTAAAATGTTACTTTTTTGAATGGGGGATCATGATTATTTCTGTTACATAGCGGGAGTAGGTGTGGCAGATCAACTGAATGCAAATTTACGTATGCACCCACGTGTGAGAGCTTCCTTGTCTCGGCACGCAACGTCATTAAGGAAGCGCTTTGCCACCGCAAAGATGCACAAAGTATCTTAATTTGTCTTAAAAGCCGAATTAGTTGAAAACACCTTCGAAAAATGTCCCCTCCACTTCCAATCAACTACTAGCCTACAGCAGCCTATTCATCAAACATCTGTCAAAAAAGAAGCAAACAACGAGTAGGCTATGTTATTAATTATAAGGCCACCATAATTTAAATGACATCCATATGGTATTAGGCAGACATTCTGCTGTGTTTTGCGAGTAAATACATGTAGCAAATAATATATAATGGAATCTACAGCTCTTTAAAAAAAATCACGTGGAGGTCTCATTTGAATGACAGCTAGCTGAACCAATCAGATAATGTAATTACCATTAGAATCAACTTATCTTGGATGTTAGCCTGGTCAGGAGCAGGCTAGCTCCACAGAATAAATCGCCATGGTAACTTATACCATAACATATCCTGCTGCCCCCTATCCCGCTTTTGTGCAACTGGATCACGGATAAATTGAGCCAGGATAACCAAGATATCCCGGGTTAATCCCTTATCCTAGTTTTGTGCAATAGGCCCCAGATCAGCTGTGTGTTATCAGCTCTGATTCATGGATAGCAACACAGCACCTGATCAGCTGTGTTAGCAGCTCTGATTCATGGATAGCAACACAGCACCTGATCAGCTGTGTTAGCAGCTCTGATTCATGGATAGCAACACAGCACCTGATCAGCTGTGTGTTATCAGCTCTGATTCATGGATAGCAACACAGCACCTGATCAGCTGTGTTATCAGCTCTGATTCATGGATAGCAACACAGCACCTGTTAATGTATGAAATGAACAGTGCATCCCTCTTCATGAAGTGTCCTGTACCTCTTTGTAGTGTTGTATGTCCTCATGTTGTACCTCTTTGTCTTCCTGTTGTTTTACCCATAATGTACATTTTGAATATACATTTTGAATATACATTTCAGTGTTCTTCTCTGTGAAACCAATAATCAGCCTTACTGACAGCCAAGTAGCCAAGGGAGATTAACATGAGCCAATGGAAGTCTTTACCTTGGATTGTAGTCGTGGCTTATCATGACCACTAGATGGCAGTATAATGCACTGAATTAGCTGTATTGCAGCCAGTGACATCTGGCTTTGAGCTCCACAGAAATATGCTGCCTCATATTTCTATGGAAAGCTGCTGCCTTCACAACACACAAAGACACTAAACTTTTAAACAAAGTTTTATTTACAAATATAAATAACAACACTTTCCAGAGAAACACACACACACACACACACACAGGGAGGCTACTGATGATCAGCAGGTAGATGACTCAGGCCTAGATCATCCACTGATCCTGGTCCTGCTCCGCTGCCTCCATGTCCACCTGTTTACACACACACACACACACACACACACACACACACACACACACACACACACACACACACACACACACACACACACACACACACACACACACACACACACACAGGGAGACTACTGATGATCAGCAGGTAGATGACTCAGGCCTAGATCATCCACTGATCCTGGTCCTGCTCCGCTGCCTCCATGTCCACCTGTTTACACACACACACACACACACACACACACACACACACACACACACACACACACACACACACACACACACACACACACACAAAAAATGGTATCTTTATCTCCCCTCTCTAACAGCAAGTCAGTTTGAGAAAAGTCTCTGTGTATTAGTTCTACTTGTCTACCTGTGTGTGTGTGTGTGTGTGTGTGTGTGTGTGTGTGTGTGTGCCAAATGAAATGCGCTATATAAAATCAACTTGACTGACTTAGTGGATGGTGGGAGCAAACATCTGGCAGGACTTTTACAACTCTGCTTCCTTCACAATGAGAGTGGTGAAAGAACTACATCCCCCAGCATGCCTTGCAGTGTTGCTCTCACCTCGTGGATCTCTCCATCGTCAGGGGACTCGTTGTAGTCGTTCATCTCGTCCATGTCCTGCATGTCCTCTTCATCCTCCGAGTCTTCCTCACTGTCCTCCTCATCCTCATCATCATCCTCTTCCTCCTCATCGAATGTCTGACCACAACAACACAAAGCATGATAAGAGCTACCACAACAACACAACACATAGGAGCTAGCACAACAACACAAAGCATGATAAGAGCTACCACAACAACACAACATATGATAAGAGTTAGCACAACAACATAAAGCATGATAAGAGTTAGCACAACACAACACATAAGAACTACCACAACACAACATATGATAAGAGTTAGCACAACAACACAACATATAAGAGCTACCACAACAACACAACACATGATAAGAGTTAGCACAACAACACAACACATGATAAGAGTTAGCACAACAACACAACATATAAGAGCTACCACAACAACACAACACATGATAAGAGTTAGCACAACAACACAACATATAAGAGCTACCACAACAACACAACACATGATAAGAGCTAGCACAACACCACAACAACACAACACATGATAAGAGCTAGCACAACACCACAACACATGATAAGAGCTAGCACAACACAAGAGCTAGCACAACACCACCAACATTAAAAATTCTAAATGTTACTGCAGAACACACAGCAGCCCAATATGGAACATGAACACGACAGGAACCAACACACACACACACACACACACACACACACACACACACACACACACACACACACACACACACACACACACACACACACACACACACACACACACACACACACACACACACACACACACACACACACACACACACACACACACACACACACACACACACACACACACACACACACACACACACACACACACACACACACACACACACACACACACACACACACACACACACACACACACACACACACACACACACACACACACACACACACACACACACACACACACACACGCCCAACATGGGGCCTGTACTACGAAGGGAGCTCAACCTACCCAGATGTAACCCAGGGTTACTTTGCTAAACCAGGGTTGACAAAACCTGGTTATCTTCATTGGTGTTAATCAGTACTACGACGCTGAGAAAGAAGTTGATTTGTTGAACTGGGGTTAACCTCATCGGAGTTGGTGCGCGTTCACATAAAATGGGCGGGTTGCAGCGCAAATCACCACATTTAATGATGACGCGATCACGTTATTGCCTGCGCAATGATTATAAAAAGTTGCGAGGAATTAAAACCCACTTTATGATACATCAAATACGTCGGTAGCAAACAAAGCAAGACAAGGCTGTTGGCACGTAGGCTATTGCAGATCGGATATATGAAAGTAACGTTTTATTTCATGTTCCTTAAATAGCCTATGTTACGGAGGATTAATAGCTTGCGGAATGTCTGAAATGTGTTGAAATAAATACATTTTGAGTTCATAAGAGTCCTACAGATGCAACACAATTCATGCCATGTATATTAATAAATATTAATAAAGGATAATTGAATGTTTAGCCCCATTGACTGATTTAGTGTATGCCTATCCTGTGAACATTTTAGATGCAACGGCAGTGCCGCTGGCAGCAGGTGAAAATGAAACTCAAGAACATTCAGAGGGTTTATAGGCCTAGTTATAGCTTGCATTAATATTTCTTAATTATGAAGATATGTTATATTGCCAATGCTTATAGCCTCCACTTTGCCTCGATCAGCTGACAAATGCAACGAATTCCCTCGGCTGAGAATGTATAGGCTATCTTTCATAGAGAATATTATATGGAGAAAGATTCTGGCGGTCTTTAAAAACCCTCGCCTTGCGAAGAGAGGCGCTTACAATTTGCGCTCCAATAATGTATCTTCAAAGTAGCCTACGTCGACATTGTGGGGTGTGGTTAACCGCAAACCTCGTGTTAACCAAGATCATAACCTGCTCGGAGCAGGTTTGAGATGCAGCATAAATTGCCATGGCAGCATACCTAGGTTAAAACCTATCCACCTTTCGTAGTACGGGTTAACCGTGAAGTTACGCCACACGTGATCAACTTACTCTCGAAGTTAACACACAACACAACACAACACACACACACACACACACAGCAGCCCAACATGGACACGACAGGAACCACAACACAACACACACACACACACAACACAACACAACACACACACACAGCAGCCCAACATGGACACGACAGGAACCACATACACACACACAACACAACACACACACACACACACACACACAGAGCAGCCCAACATGGACACGACAGGAACCACAACACAACACACACACACACACACACACACAGAAGTCCAACATGGACACGACAGGAACCACAACACACACACACAGCAGCCCAACACCGACACGACAGGAACCACAACACACACACACACACACACACACACACACACACACACACACACACACACACACACACACACAGCAGCCCAACATGGAAACGACAGGAACCACAACACACACACACACACACACAGCAGCCCAACATGGACACGACAGGAACCACAACACACACACACAGCAGCCCAACATGGACACGACAGGAACCACAACAAACACACACACACACACACACACACACACACACACACACACACGACAGGAACCACAACGCACACACACAGCAGCCCAACATGGACACGACAGAAACCACCACACACACACACACACACACACACACACACACACACACACACACACACACACGACAGGAACCACAACACACACACACACAGCAGCCCAACATGGACACGACAGGAACCACAACACACACACACACACACACACACACACAGCAGCCCAACATGGACACGACAGGAACCCCACCCACACACACACACACACACACACACACAGCAGCCCTACACCGACACGACAGGAACCACAACACACACACACACACACACACACACACACACACACACAGCCCAACATGGACTCTCTGGTAGACACTTGCCTCAAAGATGGGCTTCCCGATGGGCATCAGGTTATTGTCCTTCTCAGCAATACTCTGGAGCTGAGTGGCACAGACATGGAGACTGGAGTCAGATCACACACCAGACAGCAGGGAGAGAACAGGCTTTGTGTTGGGCTACCCAGGTCTGGGGTGAGTGTGTGTGTGTGTGTGTGTGTGTGTGTGTGTGTGTGTGTGTGTACCCATTTCCAGTGTGTGTGTGTGTGTGTGTGTGTGTGTGTGTCCATGTCTGGTGTCTGGTTTGTGTGTGTGCCCATATCTAGTGTGTGTGTGTGTGTGTGTGTGTGTGTGTGTCTGTGTGTGTGTGTGTGTGTACCCATATCTAGTGTGAGTGTGTGTGTGTGTGTGTGTGTGTGTGTGTGTGTGTGGGTACCCATATCTAGTGTTAGTGTGTGTGCCCATAGTGTGTGTGTGTGTGTGTGTGCCCATGTCTAGTGTGTGTGTGTGTGTGTACCCATGTCTAGTGTGTGTGTGTGTGTGTGTGTGTGTGTGTGTGTGTGTGTGTGTGTGTGTGTGTGTACCCATGTCTAGTGTGTGTGTGTGTGTGTGTGTGTGTGTGTGTGTGTACCCATGTCTGGTGTGTGTGTGTGTGTGTGTGTGTGTGTGTGTGTGTACCCATGTCTGGTGCTGCTGCTCCTGCTGCTGCAGCTCGGTCTCGTCCACGCACGGCCGGTCCAGGTTGAACCACAGCGACTCCGTCATGCGTGGAAGGAGCGAGGGGAAGAGAGTGGACATCTTCCGCGGATCTACACACACACACACACACACACACACACACACACACACACACAATCATCAGAGAGAGGAGAGTGGACATCTTCCGCGGATCTACAAGTCATCAAGGTCTACAAGGTAACCGAATTCCGTACGGTGGCCAAGATCAGTAACAACATTTTAGAACAGCTGTAAAACCCACCTTAGCTGTTCTGAAATCAACGTGGACTACAAACTCGAACGAAATGATGTTACATCTTGAGCACCGTACGGAATACGGAATACGGTTAACTTGTTTCAGCTCGTTCACAGCTACCTCACTACTCCTAGCCTCCTACAACAATAAGATAGGCAATTAAGAAAGCAAACCTAACGTGGCGAGTATCCATTTAGTTATCAACGTAGGCTTACTTCTTGTAATAGCCTACCATAGGCTACTCAACGTTAACATTTCAAGACAACGCGGTAAACAAACACTGACATTACGCTCGGTTGCAGTACAAAAGCAAAATCCTGAGCCCTTTTATGTCAATGGCTGCAAACTTCAGTAACGTTGACTAACGTTGGCTGTAGTTCATAGATACATATTTTGGCACTGAAATAATCGTAATGTTACAGAGCTGACTCTATTGACTTATTCTAAAGCCGACAGTAACTTAGTTGCGATTCGTTGATAGTTTCGTTAAAAGGATGTAAGACTTACAAAAAGACCCAACAGCCAGACGTGTTTTCAAATTTACAAATTTAGCGGAAACCTGTGCCTCGCTATAAACACGTCGTAGTGAACACAAGCGTCGCCTCCTTTAGTTCCTCTTGTTCCCCAGTCAGCTGCTTGTTCCCGTTTCATCTTCTTCTTCTTCTTGACTTTCTTTATGGCAGTTGGCAAACAACGTTTGGTCACATTACCGCCACCTTCTGAAATGGAGTGTGGATCTGAATTATTTCCCTTCACTAATGAGTTTTTACCCGATGCTTGAACACATTTTGCAAAACTTCGCTCACTTTGCCAAAACTCTACACACATGTTTAATATAACACAACACAAGGAAATATGGCTTTCACATCTATGTCAAATTGAAACTCTGCTATCAGTAGGCTACCTAAACTCTGCTATCAAAACCAACAATCCTTTGTCAAAATGTAACTCTGGTGACAAAATGAAACTTGCATCACATAGGCCTAGGCCTAGGGCTACATACACTTTCAGATCAGGAGAAATACTAGTCTACTCTATAAAAACACCTTGCTTGAATACATTTAGCAAAACTTTGTGCCAAAACTACACACAAGTAAACATGACACAACACTGGGAATTTGATATAGGCTACCATTCACATCACCATTTCCAATGGCTAACTGAGGGCTTTTTGTATCTGGCTGATTGGTGTTCAGTTTTGCAAGTGCCTTCAAGTGTGTATTTGAGTGGTTGCAATTGCCCAATGTGTTTTGTATTTTGGATACATGTGTTTTCCGATTGGCACCCTGAGATTTCATTTTTGAACTAAGTGTCCTATGTATGAAATAGAGTAGGCCTATGCAGGACCAAGTGTGTTGCGTAAAGGAGTAGCCTAGTGTGTTGCAAAATTGCAACTAAGCAGCATTTTTGTTTAAAGGGATAGTTCGGATTTTAAGACACGAAGTTGTATGGGTTCCCTGTCAGCAACGTAGTGCATCAGCACTGACTTACCCCCGACAGCGTCCTGTGAGCCGAGATCCAGCCGGTTTTTGATCGTTTTTGATGCCGGACTATTTTCTTCAGCAAGTTTCTGGGGTCACGAAAGTAAAGTGTTTTTCTTCTCAAAACCATATGCGTTCAACAGAGTGATAGCCTATATTTGCACCACAAAAACGTTGTCCAGCTGTCAGTAGCGCGCAGTGATAGGAATCGCGAAAAATAAGTAAGTGATAACGAGGTTTGAATTTTTCCTGGACAACGTTTTTGTGGTGCAAATATATCACTCTTTTGAACGCATATGGTTTTGAGAAGAAAAACACTTTACTTTCGTGACCCCAGAAACTTGCCGGACTACTTTCTTCAGCATCAAAAACGATCTAAAACCGGCTGGATCTCGGCTCACAGGACGCTGTCGGGGGTAAGTCAGTGCTGATGCACTACGTTGCTGACAGGGAACCCATAGCCTACAACTTCGTGTCTTAAAATCCGAACTATCCCTTTAAGGTATGAGTACATCTGCTTGAGGTATGGTACAAAAGCTTCAAGTTGTGTTACTTTATGGGTCTATACAGTGTTCAAGCAACGGGCAAAAACTGTGAAAAGACACATCCCCCCCGGCAACAGCCAAACGCTCCAGGAGCATCATGTGCAACACTGAAAGACTCAGGAGAAGTTTATATCCACAAGCTGTTAGCAGAGACGGTTTATAAAGCAAGTAACTAGACAGTAATCTTTGCTGTTAGGCTCCTTAATCAAGACATAACATGAACCTAACCTCCCACATGAACTGCACAAGGCACCCTGCACTCACTGTATCTGCACTGATCTATCTACTGTTAGTGAACACTTTCAGTAGGCTAGTACAAGCTTTTATTATATTCATGGGTAGGGGTAGTCTGCGGAGTATATCTCTTATCGTCAGCTGAGTATTTATTCATATTTGAAACTGAACTGTTAACTTTTAACCCCTTGCGTCTTATTATATCAGCAATATAATGCCATTATTATGGCACAGCTGGAGCTGCGCTTGTTTTAAACCTGTGACTGTGTGCACGGGACCAATAAAGACACTTGGAACTTGCTGTATAATAAGCAGGACACAGTAATGTATGGAACGCCGCTTACTATCACACACACACACACACACACACACACACACACACACACACACACACACCACACACACACACACCACACACACACACACACACACACACACACACACACAGACAGACACACACACACACACACACACACACATACACACACACAGAGACACACACACACACACACACACACACACACACACACACCACACACACACACACACACACACACACACACACACACACACACACACACACACACACACACACACACACACACACCACACACACACACAGACAGACACACACACACACACACACACACACACACAGCCTACAGAAATATTCATTGGGCAACTGACCTTGATATTTGACCCTGAGACTTTTTAAGTTGCAGGATAACTATTTATCATGCGTACCTCAGCATCTACTCAGCCATAACCTCCACTGATTGCATCCAAGTGTGTTTGTGTGTGTGTGTGTGTGGGTGTCTCTCTCTCTCTCTCTGTGTGTGTGTCTCTCTCTCTCTCTCTCTCTCTCTCTCTCTCTCTGTGTGTGTGTGTGTGTGTGTGTGTGTGTGTGTGTGTGTGTGTGTGTGCGTGCGTGTGTGTGTGTCAGCCATAACCTCCACTGATTGCATACAAGTGTGTGTGTGTGTGTGTGTGTGTGTGTGTGTGTGTGTGTGTCTCTCTCTCTCTCTCTCGCTCTGTGTGTGTGTGTGTGTGTGTGTCAACCATAACCACCACTGATTGATTTACTCCACAACAGAATGACTGCAATAAAAGTCATCAAGTAATAGCTCTGATTCATGCTGCCTTGCATCAGTTTGTGTGTGTGTGTGTGTGTGTGTGTGTGTGTGTGTGTGTGTGTCTCTCTCTCTGTGTGTGTGTGTGTGTGTGTGTGTGTGTGTGTGTGTGTGTGTGTGTCTCTCTGTGTGTGTGTGTGTGTGTGTGTGTGTGTGTGTGTGTGTGTGTGTGTGTGTGTGTGTGTGTGTGTGTGTGTGTGTGTGTGTCAACCATAACCACCACTGATTGATTTACTCCACAACAGACTGACTGCAATAAAAGTCATCAAGTACTATAGCTCTGACTCATGCTGCCATGCATCAGTTTGTGTGTGTGTGTGTGTGTGTGTGTGTGTGTGTGTGTGTGTGTGTGTGTGTGTGTGTGTGTGTGTGTGTGTGTGTCGTACTGTAGCTCTGACTCATGCTGCCTTGATGGGGAAAATATCCATAAAAGAAATAGAGGTTATATTCCAAACCTCTCTACTACTGTACAAAGCAATATCATTCTGAAAGATGAGACGTTACTGAGACTATACTTTATATATTGAGATGGAGAGCAATGGTCGACTATGAGGCTGCGTTACACACGGAGCGAAGGCAAGATGGCCGACTATGAGGCTGCGTTAGACACAGAGGGAAGGCAAGACTATGAGGCTGCGTTAGACACGGAGGGACTATGAGGCTGCGTTAGACACGGAGGGACTATGAGGCTGTGTTAGACACAGAGGGACTATGAGGCTGGGTTGGACACGGAGGGAAGGCAAGATGGCCGACTATGAGGCTGCGTTAGACACGGAGGGACTATGAGGCTGCGTTAGACACGGAGGGAAGGCAAGATGGCCGACTATGAGGCTGGGTTAGACACGGAGGGAAGGCAAGACTATGAGGCTGCGTTAGACACGGAGGGACTATGAGGCTGCGTTAGACACGGAGGGACTATGAGGCTGTGTTAAACACAGAGGGAAGGCAAGATGGCCGACTATGAGGCTGTGTTAGACACAGAGGGACTATGAGGCTGGGATAGACACGGCGGGACTATGAGGCTGGGTTAGACACGGCGGGACTATGATGCTGGGTTAGACACGGAGGGACTATGAGGCTGGGTTAGACACGGAGGGAAGGCAAGATGGCCTGCGTTCAGTTACGCCAACTCATGTCACTTTTTACACTGTCGAGAGGGAAGGAGAGACTGAGACAAAAACCAAGACGGAGAGAAAGAGAGAGAGAGCATATTGCTGCCACACTAAAAAAAAAAAAAAAAAAGTCCTCAGTATCGCGTAATTACATGAATATTTCTTGTTATGGCAATGTCTTTTTTAAACGTTTTAACAAGATAAGTAGGCCTATCACATTATTACATGAAACGTTCACGTTATT
>NC_085006.1:32571143-32578643 GCF_963854185.1 Sardina pilchardus
GAAAACATTGTTTGCACGGCCACTGCACTAGTACAGAGAAAGCCCAAAACAAGCTACAGCAAAACAATAACTAAATCGAGTTTTTTTTTTTTTTTTTTTTTTTGAGTTTATTATTAATTCCCATTGACCATACCCAACAAGTCCAGCACTAAGAGACAGCTGCTGCCCTGGTGGCATCCATGTTCTTCCCAGAAAAGACTACAAACCCCAGAGTTCACACTAGCCACTCATTCGCACATGCTGCACATGTGGTCGTACGAGGCGTCAGTGGGTGCCTCTCATTATGCCTCCTCGATCCTCGATGCTCGATCCTCGAGGGGCGTTCCCACTGATCTATAACTAACACTGGATAGACTATCCCATTGTTTCCCCCCCATCATTCTTTATGTAGATCAGTGAGGATCGAGGCATCGAGGAGCGAGGGAGGACGTATAAACGCTACATGAAACGCACCCCATGTCACTTGAGCTCTTACTGAAATCTCTTCATATGTTCATACATTCAACCACTGGGGGGCAGTTGAGCTCATAGGCTTAGTTCACACTGGCAGTCGAAATCAGATTTTTTGCTTATCTGGATTGTATCTATAGCTTGAATTTTGGGTGCTCTGAACGGCACAAAACCGCGTGAAATGCGATTTTTCCAATGCTGATTCGCACCACATACGGAGGTGGTTTCAATATCACTTACTATCGGATATGACTCAATCTGAACAGTCGAACCACTTGAATAGGATTTCAACCGATTTCAACGTGCCCCTTTCGTCATTTGCACTGCGACAAACAATTGCAACGTAATTCTGAGTGACGGAAGTGATTGATTGATTGATTCAGCGCGTGCGCCAGGGCTACCCGCAAAACAAAAACCAAAATCAGACTCAAATCATCATTTTATGGTGAAACATGGAAAACAACGTTAAGGGTGACGAGGTATTTGCGCCGCGGCTACGCATAATAAGTTGGAAAATATAAAAAATAAATCCACTTTCATCCATGAAGACTTGGTTGTGTACAACTCTACCTAATGAATCCAGGTGTGTGTAATTTATATCGGATCTGAGCATTGCACGCCAAGATCGGATGTGATCGGATGTGATCACTTGCAATATGCAATGAGAACAGTCAGTCAGAAAGATCAGGTTCTGATCGGATATGCAAGACATCCGATTTCGACTGCCCGTGTGAACTAAGCCTTACTGTAATCTATGTCTTCATATGTTCATACATTCAACCACTGGGGGGCAGTGTTTCTCAATAATTACTGTTTTCTCTGTGCATTTTACTTCTGTATAACCCAAACATTTTCTACAACTGTAGTTTGACTTGACACACACAACCACACCCACCCACACAACCACAACCACCCACCCACCCACACCCACCCACACACGCACACACACACACACGCACACCTAAAGAGCGATGTTGTGTTATCGTAGGTGGACCAGTCGTGGCGTAAGGAGCGTATCGTGGACTTGCCGCTGTGCCTGGACACACACACACACACACACACACACACACACACACACCAATAAAGAGCGCTGTTGTGTGTGTGTGTGTGTGTGTGTGTAGGTGGACCAGTCGTGGCGTAGGGAGCGTATTGTGGATGTGCCCCTGTGTCTGGACACACACACACACACACACACACACACACACACACACACACACACACACACACACACACACATAAAGAGCACTGTTGTGTGTGTGTGTGTAGGTGGACCAGTCGTGGCGTAAGGAGCGTATTGTGGACGTGCCCCTGTGCCTGGACACACACACACACCCCTAAAGAGCGCTGTTGTGTGTGTGTGTGTGTGTGTGTGTGTGTGTGTGTGTAGGTGGACCAGTCGTGGCGTAAGGAGCGTATTGTGGACGTGCCCCTGTGCCTGGACACACACACACACCCCTAAAGAGCGCTGTTGTGTGTGTGTGTGTGTGTGTGTGTGTGTGTGTGTGTGTGTGTGTGTAGGTGGACCAGTCGTGGCGTAAGGAGCGTATTGTGGACGTGACCCTGTGCCTGGACACACACACACACCCCTAAAGAGCGCTGTTGTGTGTGTGTGTGTGTGTGTGTGTGTGTGTGTGTGTGTGTGTGTGTGTGTGTAGGTGGACCAGTCGTGGCGTAAGGAGCGTATAGTGGACGTGCCCCTGTGCCTGGAGGACTGTGAGTCCTGGTACTCAGACTGCCAAGACAGCTTCACCTGCAAAGACAACTGGCACGTAGGCTGGGACTGGAGCACAGGTAACACACACACACACACACACACACACACACACACACACAGACACACACACATTCTCACTGTGAACTGGCACGTAGGCTGGGACTGGAGCACAGGTAACACACACACACACACACACACATACATTCTCACTGTGAACTGGCACATGGGACTGGAGCACAGGTAACACACACACAGATCTCGCGTGACATTTCTGTGCTTCAGACTGGGTTGCGGTCTCGAACTGATTCTAAGTGTATACAGACTATTCCAAAGTTTACAGACTGATTGGTGCTTCGTTTTATGTGTAGACACCTAGAGCAAGCTGCTGACGAGGTTTGCCGCTGTTTTGAGCAATGTTAGTGGTTTAAAAATGCGATTTTGAAAGCGCATGGCTGAAAGCCCCATGCTAACCCACTGTTTGCGATTTTGGGCTGTAGGTCCTGCCAGTGCTAGCTCTGTACCGCGTGATGAGCGAAAATTACTTCCTCCACGGCTTAGTTGATGTATTTTCATTCAGAAAATAGCTTTATTTTCCTTTTCCGCAAAACTTACGCTTTAAAGAACTTAGAACTCTTTGATTAGCTTAAAAATGGGTAAAAGAACCAATTAGGGGTGGCATGGGCTAATGAAGCCGGCAAAAGCACAAATTCTGGTTCTATATAGCACCTTTAAACAAAAGAGTTCACATTATATTAGCTTAGGGCATTCCATTACATATCGTCACTCTAAAGACTAGTGTGTATGTATCCTCACTCTAAAGACTAGTGTGGATGTATCCTCACTCTAAAGACTAGTGTGGATGTATCCTCACTCTAAAGACTAGTGTGTATGTATCCTCACTCTAAAGACTAGTGTGTATGTATCCTCACTCTAAAGACTAGTGTGTATGTATCCTCACTCTAAAGACTAGTGTGTATGTATCCTCACTCTAAAGACTAGTGTGTATGTATCCTCACTCTAAAGACTAGTGTGTATGTATCCTCACTCTAAAGACTAGTGTGTATGTATCCTCACTCTAAAGACTAGTGTGTATAGCCTCACTCTGAAGACTAGTGTGTATGTATCCTCACTCAAAAGACTACTGTGGATGTACGGTATCCTCACTCTAAAGACTAGTGTGGGTGTAACCTCACTCTAAAGACTAGTGTGGATGTGTGTGTGTGTGTGTGTGTGTGTGTGTGTGTGTGTGTGTGTGTGTCCCTCTCTCTCTGCAGGAACTAACCAATGCCCCAGCGGTGCAAAGTGCCGGACGTTTGCTGAAGTGTTCAAATCAGCGAAGACCATGTGTGAGGTCATCTGGTCGAACTCTTACAGGTAGTACTACCAGAGAGGTCTTTGGTGTTACAGTGTGTGTGTGTGTGTGTGTGTTTGTGTGTGTGTGTCTGTGTGCATGTTCGTGTGTCTGTGTAAATTATTAGTGTTTCTGCTTCTGGGCCTGTATATAAAGTGTGTGTGCACGTGTGTGTGTGTGTGTGTGTGTGTGTGTGTGTGTGTGTGTGTGTGTGTAAATGAATACCATGTTTCTCTATGTGGGCCTATACAAATATTGTATGTGTGTGTGTGTGTGTGTGTGTGTGTGTGTACGTGCGTGTGTGTGTGTAGGCACACCACTCTGAAGAAGGACAGTGGTCGCTGCATGCAATTGTGGTTCGAGGGCCCCACCAACCCAAACCAGGAAGTGGCCCGTTACTACCTCAACAACAACGCCGCCCCTCAGGCTGTTGGCATGGCAACCACCCTCCTCCTACCCCTCCTCAGCCTACTCTCCATAGCATGAGACAGAGAGAGAGAGAAATAGACAGAAAAAGAAAGTGAAAGAGGGAGAGGGACAGAAAGAGAGAGAGAAAAGAAACAGAGAGAGAGGGATAGAGACAGAAACGAGGGGAGGGGGATATGTTTGGAAGATAATAAAGGAGAGAATAAAGTCTCAATCAAGAAGTCTTGTTTCTGGAGTTTTCTTCCCAAGTGTTATGGGGATATCGCCTCAGATCTGGTGTCTCTGTCATGATATTATGGGAATATCGCCTCAGATCTGGTGTCTCTGTCATGATATTATGGGAGTATCGCCTCAGATGTGTTGTCTCTGTCATGATATTATGGGAGTATCGCCTCAGATGTGTTGTCTCTGTCATGATATTATGGGAATATCGCCTCAGATCTGTTGTCTCTGTCATGATATTATGGGAATATCGCCTCAGATGCAGTGGCCTTATTCACGCAGCGTCCATTGAGAACCAGAACGAGGCTACAGGGTACACAAGTCAGGATTGCTGTGTTCTATGCATTCACCAGTAGATGGCGCAAACGCGTTGATGATAAAGACAAATCTACCAAGCGGTTTGTGTATGCCGCCATCCTGCGGCGCTTACGGCACTGCAGTTGAACTGCGATTTATTCAGTCGAGAAGTCCACGGAAGCACCTGTGGAGGGGAGCAGTTCAGGTGAGATGTTCATCAGGAGAGGTGGATCAATATTCCGACTATTGGGTTTACTTTGTGACCTGGGAGATAAATAGTCTGACTATTGGGTTTACTTTGTGACCTGGGAGATAAATAGTCTGACTATTGGGTTTACTTTGTGACCTGGGACATTGTACCACTGTGTGGAGTTGGAATTGTATGCTTTAGTGTGTCATAATTATGTCATAATTATAAGATATACTAAGTCATGAGAACCCAAGTCATAATGCATAAGAAACACTTAATGAACTACAAGTGAGCAGATATGCCTTTAGACGCCTCTTGAAAGACCCACAACTATCACATGAGCAGAGAGCACTGGGCAACTCATTCCTCCAACAGAGAACCACTGAGGAAAAGAGTCTCGAGTTCATGTAGGAATAAAATAATAAAACAACGCTGTGAAGGTCAAAATGTTACGAGGTTAAAGTCGAGATTTTATGATATTAAGGTAGCAATAACCCCTGTGGTCAGTAGTGGAACCGGGTAACTCCACCGTCTCCTCTCGCCGTGGCTTTATTGTCTTCATAAAAAAGGAGAAATCAATGATTAGCAGTGACAAGCCAGCTGGAACCTAGTTGCCACTCTCTCTCTCCCTCTCATGCACGCTCAGACTCGTTAACTAAACAGAGTAACGTTGGATGTATTGATGTAGCCTCTTTTTATGTAGTATATGTACAGTATGCTTTGTCCTCTGTCATGCTTGACACTGTTTTTTGTGGCTAATGTCTCATGTTTGCCTGTTGATACTTTATGTCCTACAGCACATGTACATAGAATATATAGAATAGAATAAGTCTTTAATTGTCCACCTAGGTGGAAAATTGTCTTTAGCTCACCAAAACACAGGATAAACAGACACATTTCTCATAGACACATTGACTGAACATACAGCAACATACAGCAACATATAGCAACTGAACATACAGCAACTGAACATACAGCGACTGGACATACAGCGACTGAACATACAGCGACATATGGCAGCTGAACATACAGCAACTGGACATACTGTACAGCAGGACAAACATCAATGGTTATAAAATCAGTATAAAATGAAATAAATAAGAGCAGTTCTTGCTGTCAAGGGATTCACTTTGAGTTGATGATATTAATGGCGTTTGGGATAAAGGATTTTTAAAAAAATGCCTTTAGCCAATGAGACCCTGTAGCGCTTGCCAGACTCGGTCTATTGATGCCATATGATTGAGCTTAGTAGGCCTAGGGTGAAGCCTTAAAGGCTCGTTCACACCAAGAACGATAACGATAACTATAACTATAACGATAACGATAAAAGCGTCCACACTGGCCAACGATAAGAAGTGTCTCTCCTCATGTTAATGAATGTGATGGCTAGAATATTATGGGTTCTGATTGGCTGTTAGCTTTTTATCGTTCTCAAAATCGCTCTGAAAGTGATCAACAACGATATCGTTCTTCATGTCGTTATCGTTATAGTTTAGGTGTGAACGTTGTCATTCATATTAACGAGAGCAATATTTATTTATAGTTATCGTTATCGTTATCGTTCTTGGTGTGAACGGCCCTTTATGCCGTATTCTGCTGCCCTACATTCTGTTCTTACGGTTCTGTATTTTTGTTCTTTTTATGCTATTGTTGAGGCAGGCTACTTTGAGAGCAAAGCTGAACCTGAGTCAAATTCCTTGTTTGTTTACGCAAACCTGGCGTATGAAGCTGATTCTGATTCCATTGTGATACATTAACAGACAGTAGGCCCAGGCTACTGTAGCTAATGCTGTGTGGTGAGTGAAGATGGAGTGTGAGGGAGGGAGAGAGAGAGAGAGAGAGAGAGAGAGAGAGAGAAATCTTCCACTGCAGAATAAGAGCTGCAGCTCAGGCCCTGGTAATTACAGGTTCTGTTTGGGGTAGAGCATTTTTGGTCTGGGGACAGAATAAACCTCTAGGCTACAGCTACAGCAGAGCTCCCTGGATCAGCAACTATCGCCAGACACACACCGCTCTGAATTTGAACACCCCAGAGGAACCTAAACCTTTCCTGGTCCATGTCAGCCTTTTTTTTTGCAGCTTCCCCTTTGAACAAAGCAACCAAAATCCTGCAGTCGTAGGCCTAGCTAATTCTCTTGCTCATAGCAGCCAGACAGACATTTTGGTATAGGTATAATCTCATTTCTCTCTAGCCACCCAACCAATCTGTGCATGGAGCATAAAGATGCTGTCTGAATTGAAACTAGTTTAAAGCAGGTTAAATATGGTTGGAATAGCGGAAGGAAGTGTAGGCTAGTCGTGTCTGTTGAAGACTAGATTATTGAACACCACATGCATGCAGGTCCATCTAGCAGTGAGCAACACTTTCGATTCCGCTTTCACTGCAAACAGTTCGTGATTAACTCTGGCGGTTTAGACTTTCATGAGGTAAACGCGGTTAGGACTATCGGGAGTCGCTCAGTTCCAGAGAGACATCTCGTGTCATGTCTGACTATGAAAACGGTAGTCTCTGCTGATCAGTCACCCCCTATCGGTTTCCGCACGTCATAGCATGTCAACCTCGGCGCACTCAGTCAGCCTACCATAGCATGCCTGAGTAGCCTACGCCGTGACGAGAAAAAAAACGTCCGTGTCTGCCTCGATCAACTGCGGACTCACGTCAAAGAGAGGCACTGGGGGGAGTTGAAATACAACTGTCGCTAATGTTGTATTAACTATAAGTCAAGGTTACAACAACCTATGTTAAATTAGGAATGCGCAAACCAACTCAGATGCTGAGTTCCGTTTCTGAACGTCGTGAGCACAACGTAAACTAAAGTTCCACTAGCAAAGATGTGTCGAGTTAGTTGA
>NC_085006.1:32603643-32611143 GCF_963854185.1 Sardina pilchardus
GTAAGGTAGAACATCAAGCCTTGTGTGTGTGTGTGTGTGTGTGTGTTAAGCTGGACAAGACCTACGCCGTGTGTAAGGTAGAACATCAAGCCTTGTGTGTGTGTGTGTGTGTGTGTGTTAAGCTGGACAAGACCTACGCCGTGTGTAAGGTAGAACATCAAGCCTTGTGTGTGTGTGTGTGTGTGTGTGTTAAGCTGGACAAGACCTATGCCGTGTGTAAGGTAGAACATCAAGCCTTGTGTGTGTGTGTTAAGCTGGACATCAAGCCTTGTGTGTGTGTGTGTTAAGCTGGACATCAAGCCTTGTGTGTGTGTGTGTGTGTGTGTGTGTTAAGCTGGACATCAAGCCTTGTGTGTGTGTGTGTGTGTGTGTGTTTCAGAAGCGGGAAGCATTTTGTCAGCTGCTGCAGCTTATGAAGAACAAACATTCCAACCAGGATGAGCCTGATATGATCTCCATCTTCATCGGGACCTGGAACATGGGTGAGACACACACACACACACACACACATATATACACACACACACACACACACACACACACACACACATATATACACACACACAACACACACACACACACACACAGTAGATTGTGCTTTGGATGTTCTCCCAGTGGTGGGTTGGACACGTGCAGTGTCATCAGAGCAGCCCAGATTCCCCTCTTACACTCCCGACGGAACCACATGTTCTTTCTCTCCCGACGGAACCACATGTTCTTACTCTCCCGACGGAACCATATGTTCTTACTCTTCCGACGGAACCACACGTTCTAACGCTCCTGACGGAGCCACATGTTCTTACTCTCCCGACGGAACCACATGTTCTTACTCTTCCGACAGAACCACACGTTCTTACACTCCTGACGGAACCACATGTTCTTGCACTCCTGACGTTCTTGCACTCCTGTCGGAACCACATGTTCCTACACTCCTGACGGAACCACATGTTCCTACACTCCTGACGGAACCACATGTTCTTATGATGGAACCACAGGTTCCTACACTCCTGACGGAATCACATGTTCTTATGACGGAACTACATGTTCTTACACTCCTGACTCCTGACGGAACCACATGTTCTTGCACTCCTGACGGAACCACATGTTCTTGCTCTCCTGACAGAACCACATGTTCCGCCTCTGGGACTAGAGACATTCGCTTCCGTCACAACTGTGTCAACTCTCATCATCTCTCTCTCTTTTTCTTACTTCCACTCTCTCACTCTCCCTCTCTCCCTCTCCCTCCCTCTCTCCCTCTCTCTCTCTCTCTCTCCCTCTCTCTCTCTCTCTCTCTCTCTCTCTCTCTCTCTCTCTCCCTCTCCCTCTCTCCCTCCCTCCCTCTCTCTCCCTCCCTCTCTCTTTCTCCCTCTGAGATAAAATTGGGGGCCCACATCTGGGCAAAACTCACACACACACACACACACACACACACACACACCCTGTCTTATCTAAGTGTGTGTGTGTGTGTGTAGGCAGTGTGCCTCCTCCTAAGTCGGTGGGTTCGTGGCTGCTGTGTCGTGGTTTGGGGAAGACGCTGTCTTATCTATATGTGTGTGTGTGTGTGTGTGTGTGTGTGTGTGTGTGTGTGTGTGTGTGTGTGTGTGTGTGTGTGTGTAGGCAGCGTCCCCCCTCCTAAGTCGGTGGGTTCGTGGCTGCTGTGTCGTGGTTTGGGGAAGACGCTGTCTTATCTATATGTGTGTGTGTGTGTGTGTGTGTGTGTGTGTGTGTGTGTGTGTGTAGGCAGTGTGCCCCCTCCTAAGTCGGTGGGTTCGTGGCTGCTGTGTCGGGGTTTGGGGAAGACGCTGTCTTATCTATATGTGTGTGTGTGTGTGTGTGTGTGTGTGTGTGTGTGTGTGTGTGTGTGTGTAGGCAGTGTGCCCCCTCCTAAGTCGGTGGGTTCGTGGCTGCTGTGTCGGGGTTTGGGGAAGACGCTGTCTTATCTATATGTGTGTGTGTGTGTGTGTGTGTGTGTGTGTGTAGGCAGTGTGCCCCCTCCTAAGTCGGTGGGTTCGTGGCTGCTGTGTCGTGGTTTGGGGAAGACGCTGTCTTATCTATATGTGTGTGTGTGTGTGTGTGTGTGTGTGTGTGTGTGTGTAGGCAGTGTGCCCCCTCCTAAGTCGGTGGGTTCGTGGCTGCTGTGTCGTGGTTTGGGGAAGACGCTGTCTTATCTATATGTGTGTGTGTGTGTGTGTGTGTGTGTGTGTGTGTGTGTGTGTGTAGGCAGCGTCCCCCCTCCTAAGTCGGTGGGTTCGTGGCTGCTGTGTCGTGGTTTGGGGAAGACGCTGTCTTATCTATATGTGTGTGTGTGTGTGTGTGTGTGTGTGTGTGTGTGTGTGTGTGTGTGTGTGTAGGCAGCGTCCCCCCTCCTAAGTCGGTGGGTTCGTGGCTGCTGTGTCGGGGTTTGGGGAAGACGCTGTCTTATCTATATGTGTGTGTGTGTGTGTGTGTGTGTGTGTGTGTGTGTGTGTGTGTAGGCAGCGTCCCCCCTCCTAAGTCGGTGGGTTCGTGGCTGCTGTGTCGTGGTTTGGGGAAGACGCTGTCTTATCTATATGTGTGTGTGTGTGTGTGTGTGTGTGTGTGTGTGTGTGTGTGTGTGTGTGTAGGCAGTGTGCCCCCTCCTAAGTCGGTGGGTTCGTGGCTGCTGTGTCGTGGTTTGGGGAAGACGCTGTCTTATCTATGTGTGTGTGTGTGTGTGTGTGTAGGCAGTGTGCCTCCTCCTAAGTCGGTGGGTTCGTGGCTGCTGTGTCGGGGTTTGGGGAAGACGCTGTCTTATCTATATGTGTGTGTGTGTGTGTGTGTGTGTGTGTGTGTAGGCAGTGTGCCCCCTCCTAAGTCGGTGGGTTCGTGGCTGCTGTGTCGGGGTTTGGGGAAGACGCTGTCTTATCTATATGTGTGTGTGTGTGTGTGTGTAGGCAGTGTGCCTCCTCCTAAGTCGGTGGGTTCGTGGCTGCTGTGTCGGGGTTTGGGGAAGACGCTGTCTTATCTATATGTGTGTGTGTGTGTGTGTGTGTGTGTGTGTGTGTGTGTAGGCAGTGTGCCTCCTCCTAAGTCGGTGGGTTCGTGGCTGCTCTGTCGTGGTTTGGGGAAGACGCTGGACGAGCTGACGGTGGCCATTCCTCACGACATCTACGTGTTCGGATCGCAGGAGAACTCCGTGTGTGAGCGCGAGTGGGTCGAGGCCCTGCGCTCCGCTCTCAAAGAACACACCGAGATCGACTTCAAACAGGTGTGTGTGTGTGTGTGTTTAGGTCTGTGTCCAGGGGTGTGTGTGTTTAGGCCTGTCTATGCATGTGTGTGTGTGTGGGTTTGTCTGTGTCTAGTGTTTAGGCTGTGAGATGTAGCAGCATAGTTGATCTGATACAGTATTTGCGCTGTGAGATGTAGCAGCATAGTTGATCTGATACAGTATTTGCGCTGTGAGATGTAGCAGCATAGTTGATCTGATACAGTATTTGGGCTGTGAGATGTAGCAGCATAGTTGATCTGATACAGTATTTGGGCTGTGAGATGTAGCAGCATAGTTGATCTGATACAGTATTTGGGCTGTGAGATGTAGCAGCATAGTTGATCTGATACAGTATTTGGGCTGTGAGATGTAGCAGCATAGTTGATCTGATACAGTATTTGGGCTGTGAGATGTAGCAGCATAGTTGATCTGATACAGTATTTGGGCTGTGAGATGTAGCAGCATAGTTGATCTGATACAGTATTTGGGCTGTGAGATGTAGCAGCATAGTTGATCTGATACAGTATTTGGGCTGTGAGATGTAGCAGCATAGTTGATCTGATACAGTATTTGGGCTGTGAGATGTAGCAGCATAGTTGATCTGATACAGTATTTGGGCTGTGAGATGTAGCAGCATAGTTGATCTGATACAGTATTTGGGCTGTGAGATGTAGCAGGAGGTGCATAGTTCATTTGTGGACAGTTCACAGATTTCTGTCTTGTAGGCAGGGAAACGCTAAATGGAGGGGTTAGATGGAGGGGTTAAATGGAGGGGTATGGAGGGGTTAAATGGAGGGGTTAAATGGAGGGGTTAAATGGGGGGTATGGATGGGTATTGAGGGGTTAAATGGAGGGGTATGGAGGGGTTAAATGGAGGGGTTAAATGGGGGGTATGGAGGGGTTAAATGGAGGGGTTAAATAGAGGGGTTAAATGGAGGGGTATGGAGGGGTTAAATGGAGGGGTATGGAGGGGTTAAATGGAGGGGTTAAATGGATGGGTATGGAGGGGTTAAATGGGGGGTATGGAGGGGTTAAATGGAGGGGTTAAATGGAGGGGTTAAATGGGGGGTATGGAGGGGTTAAATAGAGGGGTATGGAGGGGTTAAATGGATGGGGTTAAATAGAGGGGTTAAATGGAGGGGTTAAATGGAGGGGTTAAATGGAGGGGTTAAATGGGGGGTATGGAGGGGTTAAATGGAGGGGTATGGAGGGGTTAAATGGAGGGGTATGGAGGGGTTAAATGGAGGGGTTAAATGGAGGGGGTATGGAGGGGTATGGAGGGGTTAAATGGAGGGGTATGGAGGGGTTATTTCACGCTCTCTTTAAAGAGCATTATTAGTCTTTTTTCAAATGACTACAACACAGTAGTTTATTGTGATACATGGCGTGGCCACTGTAAGTGGTCGTTTATTTTAATACGCTTCAAATTAAGGTAGTTGATATTTTGTGTGTGTGTGTGTGTGTGTGTGTGTGTGTGTGTGTGTGTGTGTGTGTGTGTGTTTTATTGTGTCTTTGTGTTGAATTCTGATTGGCGGTGTGTGTGTGTGTGTTCTACTGTATTGTTGTATTCTAGATTGCAGTGCAGACGTTGTGGAACATCAAGCTTGCGGTTCTAGTCAAACCTGAGCACGAGAACCGAATCAGTCATGTTGGGATGTCTAGCGTCAAGACTGGCATCGCCAACACACTCGGTCAGTGTTACACACACACACACACACACACACACACACACTGGCATCACCATCACACTCGGTTAGTGTTACACACACACACACACACACACTGGCATCACCAACACACTCGGTGAGTGTTACACACACACACACACACACACACACACACACACACACACTGGCAACACCATCACACTCGGTTAGTGTTACACACACACACACACACACACACACACTGGCATCACCAACACACTCGGTGAGTGTTACACAAACACACACAAACACACACACACACACACACACACACACACACGTGCACACACCAGTGTAGACACGAATGTACACGCACACACATACACACGCACACATTCATGGACACACACTCACACACCCCTTTCCATGTCTTGATGAAGACTTCCCTAGGTCACCTGTGGTTGTGTGTGGTTTCCTAGGCAACAAAGGCGCTGTGGGTGTGTCCTTCATGTTCAATGGAACGTCGTTTGGCTTCGTCAACTGCCACTTGACCTCAGGGAACGAGAAGATTCACAGGTAATCAATCAATCACCCAATCAATCAATCAATCACCCAATCAATCAATCACCCAATCAATCAATCAAGTTGTCAATTAGTCTTATGTATATGGGGTGGGGCCTCCAAGTGGAGTTGGACGTTTGTGTTGAGAGTGTTTGCGTTTGCATCTGTGTGTTGATATACGTTTGCATTGTGTGTGTGTGTGTGTGTGTGTGTGACTGTTTCTGACTGTGTGTGTGTGTGTGTGTGTGTGTGTGTGTGTGTAAAGGCGTAACCAGAATTACCTTGACATCCTGCGTCTGCTGTCACTGGGCGATAAGCAGCTGGGCTCCTTCGACATCTCGCTCAAGTTCACACACCTCTTCTGGTTTGGAGACCTCAACTACAGACTGGACATGGACATCCAGGTAAACACACACACGCACACACGTGCAAAGACCGATGCAAGCTCACACACATACAGACACACGTGTGCAGAGACAGATGCACACACACAGATGCAAGCTCACACACACACGCACACAGACACACACACTCACACATGTGCATAGAGAGATGCAAACACAGACGTATGCATAGACAGATGCAATGCATAGACAGACACACACACACACACAAACACATGCATAGACAGATGCACACACACACACACACACATACACGGGGGTAGACAGATGCACACACATGCACACACACACACACACACACACACACACACACACACACATGCATAGACAGATGCAAGCTCACACATACACACACTCACTCACACATGCACAGAAATCCTTTATTCTTGTTTAGCAATTCATGCTATCAACATAGTGCTATACATGAGCATGTGTGTGTGAGTGTGTGTCTGTGTGAATTCAATGGGTCCAATCTCCATGGGTCTCTCTGTCTCTCTCTCTCTCTCTCTCTCTCTCTCTCTCTCTCTCTCTCTCTCTCACTCTCTCTCTCTCTCACTCTCTCTCACACACACACACACACACACACACACACACACAGGAAATCCTAAACTACATCAACAGGAAGGAGTTTGAGCCGTTGCTGAAGGTGGATCAGCTTAATCTGGAGCGGGAGAAGAATAAGGTCTTCCTGCGCTTCGGTAAGAGACACACACACACACACACACACACACACACACACCATAGCACAACTGAAGATGCACACACACACACACACACACAAACAAGCATCCAAACACACAAACAAAACCACAAGCACACAGGCAGGAAGTGTTTCTCACAAACAGGAAGTTGGATTAAGGTTACTGACTGGACCCGTGTGTGTGTGTGTGTGTGTGTGTGTGTGTGTGTGTGTGTGTGTGTGTGTGTGTGTGTGTGTGTGTGTGTGTGTGTGTGTGTGTGTGTGTGTGTGTGTGTGTGTGTGTGTGTGTGTGTGTGTGTGTGTGAAAGAGAGAGAGAGAGAGAGAGAGAGAGAGATATTATGGGAGGGAGTGAGATTGTGTGAGCATGTGAATGTGTGTGTTCACAGAGGAACTTAGAATAACCAACTAACAGTTAGACTGACTGTTTATAAAGCGAGACGACTCATATGAGGGTCAATTCCGGTTACCCTGTGACGTAGTGCCACTCCCATTTAGGAGGCAAACGGATTATGCTGGATTATGACCATTCCCTTAGCCCTACATTCAGCAATGCAAGTAACGAACCCATGTTCTACAAGGCACACGTCTTTCTAACATTCCCACATTGAAATCGGATTTTCCAGCGTGATAAATACATAGAAAAATAACTTTGTTCACGACCTGTCCCTCCTGACCTGACCTGTCTCCGCTAATTGCGCAGGCCACCTGTTATCAACGGCACACTGCTTCTGCTGCTTCTACACTGGTCTAAATCAATTACTCGTCACTGATCACGCCCAGATAGGAGGCGGAAGTGGGCACCATTTCATTCCATTGAAAACCCCCTTTATGATTCATCGTCCTAACTATACGATCTTTGAGAACACCTTTGAGAGGACTTAGAGCGGATCCTGAGAGCCTGCCTCCAACGTCAGTGTGTTACCTCACAAATGCGCCTCTGAAAGAGTGGTCAAAAATGCCCA
>NC_085006.1:32621143-32636143 GCF_963854185.1 Sardina pilchardus
ACCCCTCCACCTGCAAGAACAGCTACAATAACCCCGCCTACTACATCCTCGAAGGTGTTCCCAACCAATCAGCTTCAGCTCTGGGCTCTGACTTGCTCCCTAGCCCCACCCAGCCATCTGCCCCCAGCAAATCAGCAGGCCCCGCTGCCGGAGGAGGGGCGGGCAAGAGCAAACCGCCCACAGGCGCTCCCCTCCAATCACGTCGCCCCAGCAGCGGACGCATGGCGGTTCGACCAATCAGCGAGGAGGGATCTTCAGAGGAGGATGTGAGCAGCGCTGGCGTGGTCAACCGCCCCCCGCCGGACTTCCCGCCTCCTCCTCTCCCCAAGAGCGCGCTCGACATGACGGACAGCTGCTTTTACCCAATTGGACGAGAGGGCGGGAAGGGGCGGGCCTATCCAGAGCTGCCAGATCTGAAAAACCCGCCCCCGGCAGCCGCGTCTAAGCCAATCATCTCCCCCGGACTAGCTACACCCCCAGAGGGCGGTTCCTTTTCCCTGGACCCGCCCACTCTCAGCCCTCCACCCAATCCCCCGTTCCGTAGGGCAGGGGTGGGCGGGACGTCCGGGCTGGACGACCAATCGTGTTCAGTTCTGCAGATGGCGAAGACGCTGAGCGAGGCGGAATACCCAGCGGGAGGCAGGGGGTGTGGCCTAAGGGCGGATGTGGGAGGAGTTGTGCTAAGGGGGGCGGGGCTTACCTTCCCACCACGAGCGATTCAGGAGGAGACGGAACACGGCACTGAGGATCTACCGGAGGAGGTATACACACATAAGTATACACAGTAGACATAAGCACATACACACACACTCACTCTCACACACAAACACACACATGCATGCATCCACACACTCACACACATGGTAGCCTACTGTATGTACTGCAGGTTACAGTATTGAGTCAGGTCCACGGGGGAGTGAGTCAGTCAGAGATATGACATGGTGTGTGTGTGTGTGTGTGTGTATGTGTGTGAGAGTGAGAGAGATAGCACCACTATGGTGTGTGTGTGTGTGTGTGTGTGTGTGTGTGTGTGTGTGTGTGTGTGTGTGTGTGTGTGTAATTGGCACTTTGATAAATAAGAGTAAGAGGTGCTGTAGCCTATTTCCAATTTTAGAGCTGATTATTTTGTTAACAAGTTACAGATTGAGTCTGTAGATGATGAGGGAAACTTGTTTACTAGTTACAAGTTACAGATTGAGTCTGTAGATGATGAGGGAAACTTGTTTACTGTTTACAAGTTACAGATTGAGTCTGTAGATGATGAGGGAACTTGTTTACTGCTTACAAGTTACAGATTGAGTGTGTAGATGATGAGGGGAACTTGTTTACTGTTTACAAGTTACAGATTGAGTCTGTAGATGATGAGGGAACTTGTTTACTGTTTACAAGTTACAGATTGAGTGTGTAGATGATGAGGGAACTTGTTTACTGTTTACAAGTTACAGATTGAGTGTGTAGATGATGAGGGGAACTTGTTTACTGTTTACAAGTTACAGATTGAGTCGGTAGATGATAAGGGGAACTTGTTTACTTGTTTACTTGTTTACTTGTTTACTTCCTTTGCACACTGCATGCTGTTGCGTGAGACATTCACAATAATAAAGAAATTGCATTTTTATTGTGCTTTTCCCCCCACTGTATCAAACTCGTACCAAACCGTGATGTCTGAACCGAGGTGTGAACCGAACCGTGACTTGTGTGTACCGTTCCACCTTTAGTCTTCTCTAACTCACACACACACACACACACGCACACACACGCACAGGGAGTCTTCTCTAACTCTCTGTCTTTCCTTCTCTCTATTCTCCCTGTGCGTGTGTGCGTGCGTGCGTGCGTGCGTGCGTGCGTGCGTGCGTGCGTGCGTGCGTGCGTGCGTGCGTGCGTGCGTGCGTGCGTGTGTGTGTGTGTGTGTGTGTGTAGGTGCTGTGGCAGGGGGGCAGCAGTAGCAGCAGTCTGTCTGTAGAGGGCAGTGTTGGCGAGTGGCTGCAGCGCTTGGGGCTGGAGTGCTATGAAGAGGGCCTACTGCACAACGGCTGGGATGACCTGGAGTTCCTCAGGTACACACACACACACACACACACACACACACACACACACACACACACACACAGGGGCCTACTGCACAACGGCTGGGATGACCTGGAGTTCCTCAGGTACACACACACACACACACACACACACACACACACACACACACACACACACACAGGGGCCTACTGCACAACGGCTGGGATGACCTGGAGTTCCTCAGGTACACACACACACACACACACACACACACACACACACACACACACACACACACACACACACACACACACACACACACACACACGCACACACACACAGGGGCCTACTGCACAACGGCTGGGATGACCTGGAGTTCCTCAGGTACACACACACACACACACACACACACACACACACACACACACACACACACACAGGGGCCTACTGCACAACGGCTGGGATGACCTGGAGTTCCTCAGGTACACACACACACACACACACACACACACACACACACACACACACACACACACACACACACACACACACACACACACACACACACGCACACACACACAGGGGCCTACTGCACAACGGCTGGGATGACCTGGAGTTCCTCAGGTACACACACACACACACACACACACACACACACACACACACACACACACACACAGGGGCCTACTGCACAACGGCTGGGATGACCTGGAGTTCCTCAGGTACACACACACACACACACACACACACACACACACACACACACACACACACACACACACACACACACACAGGGGCCTACTGCACAACGGCTGGGATGACCTGGAGTTCCTCAGGTACACACACACACACACACACACACACACACACACGCGCACACACACACAGGGGCCTACTGCACAACGGCTGGGATGACCTGGAGTTCCTCAGGTACACACACACACACACACACACACACACACACACACACACACACACACACACACACAGGGGCCTACTGCACAACGGCTGGGATGACCTGGAGTTCCTCAGGTACACACACACACACACACACACACACACACACACGCGCACACACACAGAGGGGCCTACTGCACAACGGCTGGGATGACCTGGAGTTCCTCAGGTACACACACACACACACACACACACACACACACACACACACACACACACACACACACACACACACACACAGGGGCCTACTGCACAACGGCTGGGATGACCTGGAGTTCCTCTGGTACACACACACACACACACACACACACACACACACACACACGCACACACACACAGGGGCCTACTGCACAACGGCTGGGATGACCTGGAGTTCTTCAGGTACACACACACACACACACACACACACACACACACACACACACACACACACACACACACAGGGGCCTACTGCACAACGGCTGGGATGACCTGGAGTTCCTCAGGTACACACACACACACACACACACACACACACACACACACACACACACACACACACACACACACACACAGGGGCCTACTGCACAACGGCTGGGATGACCTGGAGTTCCTCAGGTACACACACACACACACACACACACACAAGGGCGTAGGTTTGGTCTCAGCTTTGGGGGGGACACCAAGAAGTGAACTTTTACTGGGAAGACTGTAATTCGTTTTTGGTAGTAGTTAGATAGAACATAGTTTAGGAATAATGTCTATACATTTATGAGACATAATACATAAATACCTGAGACTGTGTAATGCTGAACAAACAACATTTTATTAACATAAATTATTATGGACATTATACTAGCAAAAAGTACTGCCACAGGGAAGTACTTTCAGAACTGGTCTAGCAATGCAAAGGCAGTTCTTCATTAAACTGTGAATTCGGTGGTCTCCCTTTTATTTCTCTGCATTGTATGGGCTACACACTAATACATTACAGAATTAATATAGAAACGAAAATGTCTCAGATCCACTGTTTATTGTGACTGTAAGATTCTCACTTAAGGTAGGCTAATTAAGCCTACTTGGTGACTTGGTAAGGAAACGTTGGCATTCTATCAAGATAGATAAAGCAACTTCTATGCCACTATCCGTGCTGCACACCCCTAATCAATGCTCCTAACCGGTTGAAATATTACAGACGCTAGGTTTAGCTGTAACAATAACATATAGCTTATCACTAGTTAATAATATTTTCCACGGTACAATCTAAATTTGAAAGTCTGGTCACTAACGTTACCACTGCTAGTTTGTGTGGCTATAGTTATTTGCTTTGTGAAAAAGCTTTATGCCCCCTTTGTATGTGCAAAGCTTTGTATGTTCTCTCTTGGGTGGCATAGATGATCTACAAAGTAGCCTACAAAAAGGGGCAAACATATACGTGCTGAAGAGCAAAGGGGATGTTAAAATGTTTTACTCTGGCCTTTTATGGGATGTATTGGCAGACAGCCTCGGTAACTTACCGTTATCGTCGACACCCGCACGCACGTTTGTCAGCCACTCAGACTCATAGACCGGTCAGACTCTGCTAATCTGCTTGACACTCTCGCGTCCCGTGCGTGTAGCGTTTTCAGCCAATCAAATCACGGCGTGCCTTGTAGGCCTACTGTCGTGCTGGCCGTCGGAATGCAAAACTAAGTTCGCGGAAATATTGGGGGGGACAATTTTGTCATCTTAAAATATTGAATGGGACTAGTCCCGTGCGTCCCCCCCTAAACCTACGCCAGTGCACACACACACACACACACACACACACACACACACACACACACACACACACACACACACACACACACACACACACACACACACACACAGGGGCCTACTGCACAACGGCTGGGATGACCTGGAGTTCCTCAGGTACACACACACACACACACACACACAGGGGCCTACTGCACAACGGCTGGGATGACCTGGAGTTCCTCAGGTACACACACACACACACACACACACACACACACACACACACACACACACACACACACACACAGGGGCCTACTGCACAACGGCTGGGATGACCTGGAGTTCCTCAGGTACACACACACACACACACACACACACACACACACACACACACACACACACACACACACACACACACACACACAGGGGCCTACTGCACAACGGCTGGGATGACCTGGAGTTCCTCTGGTACACACACACACACACACACACACACACACACACACACACACACACACACACGCACACACACACAGGGGCCTACTGCACAACGGCTGGGATGACCTGGAGTTCTTCAGGTACACACACACACACACACACACACACACACACACACACACACACACACACACACACACACACACGCACACACACACAGGGGCCTACTGCACAACGGCTGGGATGACCTGGAGTTCCTCAGGTACACACACACACACACACACACACACACACACACACACACGCGCACACACACACACACACACACACACACACACACACACACACACACACACACACACACACGGGCCTACTGCACAACGGCTGGGATTACCTGGAGTTCCTCTGGTACACACACACACACACACACACACACACACACACACACACACACACACACGCACACACACACAGGGGCCTACTGCACAACGGCTGGGATGACCTGGAGTTCTTCAGGTACACACACACACACACACACACACACACACACGCACACACACACAGGGGCCTACTGCACAACGGCTGGGATGACCTGGAGTTCCTCAGGTACACACACACACAAACACACACACACACACACACACACACACACACGCGCACACACACACAGGGGCCTACTGCACAACGGCTGGGATGACCTGGAGTTCCTCAGGTACACACACACACACACACACACACACACACACACACACACACACACACACAGGGGCCTACTGCACAACGGCTGGGATGACCTGGAGTTCCTCAGGTACACACACACACACACACACACACACACACACACACACACACACAGGGGCCTACTGCACAACGGCTGGGATGACCTGGAGTTCCTCAGGTACACACACACACACACACACACACACACACACACACACACACACACACACACACACACACACAGGGGCCTACTGCACAACGGCTGGGATGACCTGGAGTTCCTCAGGTACACACACACACACACACACACACACACACACACACACACACACAGGGGCCTACTGCACAACGGCTGGGATGACCTGGAGTTTCTCTGGTACACACACACACACACACACACACACACACACAGGGGCCTACTGCACAACGGCTGGGATGACCTGGAGTTCCTCAGGTACACACACACACACACACACGCACACACACACAGGGGCCTACTGCACAACGGCTGGGATGACCTGGAGTTCCTCAGGTACACACACACACACACACACACACACACACACACACACACACACACACACACACACACACACACACACACACGCGCACACACACACACAGGGGCCTACTGCACAACGGCTGGGATGACCTGGAGTTCTTCAGGTACACACACACACACACACACACACACACACACACACACACACACACACACAAGGGCGTAGGTTTGGTCTCAGCTTTGGGGGGGACACCAAGAAGTGAACTTTTACTGGGAAGACTGTAATTCGTTTTTGGTAGTAGTTAGATAGAACATAGTTTAGGAATAATGTCTATACATTTATGAGACATAATACATAAATACCTGAGACTGTGTAATGCTGAACAAACAACATTTTATTAACATAAATTATTATGGACATTATACTAGCAAAAAGTACTGCCACAGGGAAGTACTTTCAGAACTGGTCTAGCAATGCAAAGGCAGTTCTTCATTAAACTGTGAATTCGGTGGTCTCCCTTTTATTTCTCTGCATTGTATGGGCTACACACTAATACATTACAGAATTAATATAGAAACGAAAATGTCTCAGATCCACTGTTTATTGTGACTGTAAGATTCTCACTTAAGGTAGGCTAATTAAGCCTACTTGGTGACTTGGTAAGGAAACGTTGGCATTCTATCAAGATAGATAAAGCAACTTCTATGCCACTATCCGTGCTGCACACCCCTAATCAATGCTCCTAACCGGTTGAAATATTACAGACGCTAGGTTTAGCTGTAACAATAACATATAGCTTATCACTAGTTAATAATATTTTCCACGGTACAATCTAAATTTGAAAGTCTGGTCACTAACGTTACCACTGCTAGTTTGTGTGGCTATAGTTATTTGCTTTGTGAAAAAGCTTTATGCCCCCTTTGTATGTGCAAAGCTTTGTATGTTCTCTCTTGGGTGGCATAGATGATCTACAAAGTAGCCTACAAAAAGGGGCAAACATATACGTGCTGAAGAGCAAAGGGGATGTTAAAATGTTTTACTCTGGCCTTTTATGGGATGTATTGGCAGACAGCCTCGGTAACTTACCGTTATCGTCGACACCCGCACGCACGTTTGTCAGCCACTCAGACTCATAGACCGGTCAGACTCTGCTAATCTGCTTGACACTCTCGCGTCCCGTGCGTGTAGCGTTTTCAGCCAATCAAATCACGGCGTGCCTTGTAGGCCTACTGTCGTGCTGGCCGTCGGAATGCAAAACTAAGTTCGCGGAAATATTGGGGGGGACAATTTTGTCATCTTAAAATATTGAATGGGACTAGTCCCGTGCGTCCCCCCCTAAACCTACGCCAGTGCACACACACACACACACACACACACACACACACACACACACACACACACACACACACACACACACACACACACACACACACACACAGGGGCCTACTGCACAACGGCTGGGATGACCTGGAGTTCCTCAGGTACACACACACACACACACACACACAGGGGCCTACTGCACAACGGCTGGGATGACCTGGAGTTCCTCAGGTACACACACACACACACACACACACACACACACACACACACACACACACACACACACACACAGGGGCCTACTGCACAACGGCTGGGATGACCTGGAGTTCCTCAGGTCACACACACACACACACACACACACACACACACACACACACACACACACACACACACACACACACACACACACAGGGGCCTACTGCACAACGGCTGGGATGACCTGGAGTTCCTCTGGTACACACACACACACACACACACACACACACACACACACACACACACACACACGCACACACACACAGGGGCCTACTGCACAACGGCTGGGATGACCTGGAGTTCTTCAGGTACACACACACACACACACACACACACACACACACACACACACACACACACACACACACACACACACACACACACACACACACGGGCCTACTGCACAACGGCTGGGATTACCTGGAGTTCCTCTGGTACACACACACACACACACACACACACACACACACACACACACACACACACGCACACACACACAGGGGCCTACTGCACAACGGCTGGGATGACCTGGAGTTCTTCAGGTACACACACACACACACACACACACACACACACGCACACACACACAGGGGCCTACTGCACAACGGCTGGGATGACCTGGAGTTCCTCAGGTACACACACACACAAACACACACACACACACACACACACACACACACGCGCACACACACACAGGGGCCTACTGCACAACGGCTGGGATGACCTGGAGTTCCTCAGGTACACACACACACACACACACACACACACACACACACACACACACACACACAGGGGCCTACTGCACAACGGCTGGGATGACCTGGAGTTCCTCAGGTACACACACACACACACACACACACACACACACACACACACACACAGGGGCCTACTGCACAACGGCTGGGATGACCTGGAGTTCCTCAGGTACACACACACACACACACACACACACACACACACACACACACACACACACACACACACACACAGGGGCCTACTGCACAACGGCTGGGATGACCTGGAGTTCCTCAGGTACACACACACACACACACACACACACACACACACACACACACACAGGGGCCTACTGCACAACGGCTGGGATGACCTGGAGTTTCTCTGGTACACACACACACACACACACACACACACACACAGGGGCCTACTGCACAACGGCTGGGATGACCTGGAGTTCCTCAGGTACACACACACACACACACACGCACACACACACAGGGGCCTACTGCACAACGGCTGGGATGACCTGGAGTTCCTCAGGTACACACACACACACACACACACACACACACACACACACACACACACACACACACACACACACACACACACACGCGCACACACACACACAGGGGCCTACTGCACAACGGCTGGGATGACCTGGAGTTCTTCAGGTACACACACACACACACACACACACACACACACACACACACACACACACACACACACACAGGGGCCTACTGCACAACGGCTGGGACGACCTGATGGGGTATTTCACAAAACCGAGATAAGGGATTAAGCCGGGATTTTTTGGTCATCCTGGATGAATTTACCTTTGACTTGGTTTCACAAAAGAGATGCTACATAAGTTGCCATGGGAATTTATTCTCTGAAGCTAGCCTGGACCGACCAGGCTAACAGCCAAGCTAAGTTCATTCTAATGGTAATTACATGATCTGATTGGTTCAGCTAGATGTCTTTCAAATCAGACCTCCATGCAATTTTTTTTAAGAGCTGTATTCCATTTATATACTATTTGCCACCTGCATTTAGTCGCAAAACACAACAGAATGTCTGCCCAATACTATATGGATATCATTTAAATTATGGTGGCCTTATAATTAACTAGAAAATGTAATTCCATGGAAGGAATTACCATTGCATGTAAATGCAAAAAGGTTGCTTGAGTAAAACATTGTATTAGGCCTATAGAAGACAACTAGGCTACACAGAAGAATAGATAAATAACAATAACCCAATTACAATTCCACTGAAATTACTTGGAAAGTCACATTTAAAAAGTGATTTATGAAAATGCATCAAAATTATGGATATAGGCCTAGGTTATTTTGGAAAATAACTCTTCATTTATTAGAAGCTAACAGACTGAAATGAAGTTGCCTACTTAAAACGAGTTGCAAGAGCTGACACTTCAGTAGCCTACAGTGACGACTGGTAGGATAGCTTACATAGCCTTCATATCTACACTAATGCAGGTTAAAAGTAGGCCATAGGCTATAGATTTAGACACCATTGGAATACGGAATACAATCTCAAACAACGCCAATCAATCAACGATGATGCAGCAACAGGTAGGATATCTAGCAAATGCAACGTTAGCTTACAGTAGGATATTGTATGTAGGCTACACATATTACAGGATGAGCTAGTATGTTCTTCGAAGTGTTTCCAGGTGTGTGATTGTCCTAATAGGAATGTACAATAAGCTGTTCACAAAGGTTTTTAATTTGTGAATAATGCCGAAAGCTTTAAATGATTGCCTGGCTGGCAAGTCCCTATAGCTGAAATGACTAGCTTGCTAACAAACAAACGTGAAAATGAACTTGCTTGTCGTTAGCTAAATACAGTGTTTACGTTGACGTTAGGTTAGATTGTCTTTAGCTGTTGATAACGTTACCGAGAGCAAACCGGTTACTGTAACGATATAAACAAATCAAGTAAGGAGTAGCAGGAGACAAGACGATAACGTCCTGGTTTACAGCACTGGCATGGTAGAATGCTTCATCTGTTACAGCCTGGCGCAGCAGTGGCATTTGGATCAAAGATCTTTGATTACTGACAGCTTAGCACTGACGTAACAATTAATCTTTGCCGCCAAAGGGTCTCAACGTTAACTCTATGGGAATTTTTTATCGTAAATATCTCTACAAGTATAAAGTTCACAAATGTGAAAAATACATTGGACAAATCTCCGTTACAAGACCTTTGTATGAGTGTTTGAATGACGTCAAACGGTTAAGTAGTTTTAGCGTTATAAAACGTGGATTTTGGTCGGAGGAAGAATAATAACTATATTAAGAAGAATAGGGATAACAGTACATTGCATTCACATGCAATGTAATAACATACTCGTTGTTTGCTTCTTTTTTTGACAGACGTTTGATGAATAGCCTACTGTAGTAGTTGATCGGAAGTGGAGAGGACATCTTTCGAAGGTGTTTTCAACTAATTTGGTTTTAAGACAAAATAAAGATATATATTGTCAAACTTTTTTGCGTCTTTGCGGTGGCAAATAATGACGTTAACGACGTTGCGTGCCGAGACAAGGAAGCTCTCACACGTGGGTGCATATGTAAATTTGCATTCAGTTGGTCTGCCACACCTACTCCCGCTATGTAACAGAAAAAATCATGATTCCCCCTCCAAAAAAAGTACAACTTTACCTCGTTGTTAGTCTATATCAAAACCGGATGTTCACTTTGTGTGCAAGACGCTATTTTTCGCCTCTTTTTTATTCCATCCGTGAGTTATTTGGGGGAGAAACGAGAACGCGCACACATCCCGAATAACTTACACCTGGCTTGACATAGTCGCCCCTATTCATCCTGGATTGGCGTTAGTGAAACGAGTTTAGCAAGGATGACTAGACAACGCTATGTCAAACCTGGCTTTATGGCTTATCTTGGATGTCTTAATTCTGCTTTTGTGAAATACCCCTCAGGAGTTCCTCAGCTACACACACACACACACACACACACACACACACACACACACACACACACACACACACACATTGTATTTGCGTGATGTGATGACTGGAGATGCGTTCTCCATGACAACCTTGCCCAGTTATATTGTTGTGAGCGTGTGACATGACGGTTGGATGATGCTCCTCCCACAGTGACATCACGGAGGAGGATCTGGAGGAGGCCGGTGTGGTTGACCCCGCCCACAAGCAGATCCTATTGGCCAGCCTCCGGCAGCAGCAGCACAAGTGACCCGGTGTTCCTCACGACAAACCCAACCCAACGGAACCCAACGGAACCCAACGGAACCGGTCCACAGCCTGACGTTGGAGCCACACCCACACTCACTCGCATCCAATCAGATGCTAATCTGCAGTCCAATCAGATCCCGGTTTGCCCTCCGAAGCCTGTCGTGCCCTGCCAGCCCACTTCCTCCCTGGCGCTGACAGACAGGAAGTGATGTCATCACAGAGCGCCTCGTAACCCAGGGGCCTGGCTACATTCCCCAGACAGAGGCGGGACATTTCAACTCGTAGTGTTCTATTCACTGATGACGGACATTTTAACTCGTAGTGTTCTATTCACTGATGACGTACATTTCAACTCGTAGTGTTCTATTCAATGATGACGGACATCTCAACTCTGCTTGGCAGCCATAGTGTTCTTTTTAATGATGACGGACATTCATGTTGTTTTATCTCCTTTTGTCAGCTGCATGTTTGAGTTTTGAGAAAAGGGAATAGACCCCACCACACTGAGTGAGTGGGAGGGAACGATCTGTATCAAATATTGTGTGTGTGTGTGTGTGTGTGTGTGTGGAAGGGAGAAAGTGACTTGTGACAACTCTGCTTGGCAGCCATAGTGTTCTTTTTAATGATGACGGACATTCATGTTGTTTTATCTCCTTTTGTCAGCTGCATGTTTGAGTTTTGAGAAAAGGGAATAGACCCCACCACACTGAGTGAGTGGGAGGGAACGATCTGTATCAAATATTGTGTGTGTGTGTGTGTGTGTGTGTGTGGAAGGGAGAAAGTGACTTGTGAACTTGACCTGAAACTGTAATATTTTTGTTTAAGTAGTAGTACACTCACACACACACACAAAGTAGCTCACACAGAAATTCAGTGCTTCGGGCAGAATACTTCCAACCTTTTCTTTTCTTAAATAAATTAAATGATTATTGTGTCTGGATATGTCAGCTTGTTTAGATTAAACTCCTCCTCATCTCCGCACCTCCTCCTCTCTGTTCTCTCTGTTCTCTCTATCTCCTCTTCCTCTATCTCCTATCTCCTCCTCTCTTCCTGTCCCCTCAACTCATCTTCTCCTGTCTCCTCTCCTCATGTCTCCTCCTCTCTCTCCTCTCCTCATCTCCTCCTCATGTCTCCTCCTCTCTCCTCTCTCCTCTCCTCATGTCTCCTCCTCTCTCTCCTCTCCTCCTCTCCTCTCCTCATCTCCTCCTCCTATCTCCTCCTCTCTCCTCTCCTCATGTCTCCTCCTATCTCCTCCTCTCTCACCTCCTCATCTCCTCCTCCTATCTCTCTCCTCTCCTCATCTCCTCCTCTCTTTTCTCCTCATGTCTCCTCCTCTCTCCTCTCCTCATCTCCTCCTCCTATCTCTCTCCTCTCCTCATCTCCTCCTCTCTTTTCTCCTCATGTCTCCTCCTCACTCCTCTCTCCTCTCCTCCTCCTATCTCTCTCCTCTCCTCATCTCCTCCTCCTATCTCTCTCCTCTCTCCTCTCTCCTCTCCTCATCTCCTCATCTCCTCTCTCCTCATGTCTCCTCCTCATCTCTCTCCTCTCCTCTCCTCTCTCCTCTCCTCATGTCTCCTCCTCTTCTCTGACTCTTGTCTGTTGGTCTTGTCAGTAATGTGTCCACTAGGGGTCAGTGTTGCACAGTCTGCCACAAGTCCTGGTCAGACAGGCCTCTTTTGGGTGGATACTGACTGTGTGTGTGTGTGTGTGTGTGTGTGTGTGTGTGTGTGTGTGTGTGTGTGTGTGTGTGTGTGTGTGTGTGTGTGTGTGTGTGTGTGTGTGTGTGTGTGTGTGTGTGTGTGTGTGTGTGTGTGTGTGTGTGTGTGTGTGTGTGTGTGTGTGTGTGTGTGTGTGTGTGTGTGTGTGTGTGTGTGTGTGTGTGTGTGTGTGTGTGTGTGTGTGTGTGTGTGTGTGTGTGTGGTTCTGTGCTCCAGCTCTGGGCCTGGTGTGTGAGATTCAGCAGCCTGTGGGGCTGATGGGCCAGAATGCCCGGGGGGTTCTGTTTGCGCTTCGTCTCCATGGAAACTTAGAGGAGAATTAGAACCCTATGACCAAACAATGGAATCGGAACTCTGTGCTTGGTGTTTCCATGACTACCAGAATCACAAATTAACACAGGAATGGAATCTTCTGTTTGTATGGGTTTTAATGTTCGTTGTATTGTTTGACCTAATAGATAACCGCTGCAATCCTTGTCATTTTTGTATCTGTATCATCTCTCTCACACACACACACACACACACACACACACACACACATGCAAGGTTGGCACTTTTCTTGAGTTGGGTCTTGTGTTGTGTGTGTTTGTGAAGTAGGAAGTGATCCGTGATGACTCGTGTGTGTAATCCTCTGCCTGTTGCCTGATGCCTGTTGCAGCACCCTGACTGACTGACGCTTCTGTCTGCAGGCATCATGTCTAACTGCTCTTGTACCAGAGAAATAAAACTAACTGTTCCCGCACCTCCGCTCTGTCTTCATCTGTCTGTCTGTCTGTCTGTCTGTCTGTCTGTCTGTCTGTCTCTGTGTGTGTGTGTGCTAGCCAGATGCCCACTGACTGGTCAGGATAATGGACTGATGAAGTAACACTGAAACTGTGTGTGTGTGTGTGTGTGTGTTTGTGTTCTGTGGAAGTTCAACACGTCCATCGCGGGTCATTTGAGGTCACTCAATGTGTTGGTTCACAACAGCGTAGAGGCAATGACGACACAGGAGTGACACTGAGGGCTATCCACACAACTCACCTTATTGAAAACAAAACAACTCAGCTTATTGAAAACAAAACAACTCACCTTATTGAAAACAAAACAACTCACCGATTGGTTTTTTTTTTTTGGCAGTTTGCAAACGGGGCGCTTTAGTGCCATCTGCTGGACTGAGGTGTGATGGCAAGTCGTGTGTGTGTGTGTGTGTGTGTGTGTGTGTGTGTGTGTGTGTGTGTGTGTGTGTGTGTGTGTGTGTGTGTGTGTGTGTATGTGTGTGTGTGTGTGTGTGTGTGTGTGTGTGTGTGTGAGTGTGTGTGTGTGTGTGTGTGTGTGTGTGTGTGTGTGTGTGTGTGTGTGTGTGTGTGTGTGTGTGTGTGTGTGTGTGTGTGTGTGTGTG
>NC_085006.1:32638643-32646143 GCF_963854185.1 Sardina pilchardus
ACGGGGGCGGGCTTGAGGGTCTGCGGGGCTCCGGGTGGTCCGGGGCTGGGGCTGAGACTGGCGCCCCCTTGTGGCAGGGAGGCCGTGCTGTCGGGCGTGGGGCTGCACGAGGACTCCTTCGACTCGTCGTCCTCCGACGAGGACCGGGCTTCTCCCGAGCCGGAACCAGCGCTGCTCTTCTTGCTGCTGGACCCGCCCACGCCACCGGAACCCTTCGAGTTGGCGGCACGCTCCTGCTTACGGAACTTGGCCCTCCGGTTCTGAAACCACACCTGCAGAAAGACGGCGCGCGAGAGAGAGAGAGAACAAGTTGTGAGAGTATTCCTCCTCATATTCTTTATCCTTATGTATTAGCGCTCCTGTGGTGCTGTTTATCATGCCAATTCATCAATGAGCTTTAAACTGGGCTTTACTTTTTGGCCAATCCACACAAAGAATCACCTCAGTTTGAATTGGAGAAATCCGTATTGTTGAAAGGCCTATTATATTTATATATTTGTATTTACATTTATTTCTACCTCGGTTTTTTTTTTTTTTCTTCAGGAGATCTTACCTGTACACGGGCTTCGGTGAGGTCGATCTTGAGCGCTAGCTCTTCGCGCGTGTAGATGTCCGGGTAGTGGGTCTCGGCGAACACGCGCTCGAGCTCCTTCAGCTGAGAGCTCGTGAAGGTCGTGCGGATTCGCCGCTGCTTCCGTTTCTCGTTTAAACCGGACGGATCCGAGAAGAACTTATATGGCACTACAGAGAGGAATAAATGACAAATAAATACACATATACACATATGTGCTAATATGTAATATTCTACATATTGTAATGTAATATATAAGCCTAAGCATCGGCGCACAATTTCAAAAAAATTCAGGAAGGCACAGGAATCCTTTGAACATAAGGCTAAGGAATCTGTGGATGGAAAGGTTTACCAATACAAAAATCTGTAGCTATTTATTTGGAGTTTAGTACATTTAAGTTGGATTGCAGGTGGATTGCTGACACGTTCTGAAATCAGGGATAAATTATTGTTGTTAGGCTATTATTATTATTATTATTATTATTATTATTATTATTGCTGTATGATATTTTTTTTAATGTAATTTATTTAAATGTTTAAATGTAATTTATTTAAATGTCGTTTCCAGAAACATTCGCATCCATAACAGAAATAACAGTTCTTCCCCCGATTAACCAAATTGTTCTAGTAGAATTGGCAAAAATCAATATGGAAACGGATATTGAATATGACTCCATGTGGTTAAATTGTTAAGTTATATTTTAACTTTTAATATTTAATTTTTTCTCAACATTTTACTGAACGATTTCCATAAAATAATTATTATTCGAGAGGAATCTCCTGAGGAATTCCTGAGTAAAGGGTGTGTGCATCACATCACATCAGCGAGAAGAGGACAAAATGAATTTATTACATTAATAAAGAAAGATTAAATTAATTAATTAATTACATTTCATAAACGAAGAAGACATTAATCGTTTAACCTACATTCATAATAATGAACGCGGCCTTTGGAAGCGTGAATGTGGTCTACGGATCACCTGACCAAAATATTAATTTCTCATCATTGCAAAACTTTGTCTGAACGAATCTAAACAGTGATTTATTATTAATTAAAACTAGGCTAGCTACGACGCCGGTGGATTTCACCGGAACCTATAGCCTGTGAAACAGTTTAACTCAATTACACCCCAGGCCTGTTAACGACACCAGATATATTTCTGAGATTTATTTCTTTAAACCTTCGCAGAACCAGCCTGCCTGCGGAAACTGTACACTCTAAAAAGTGATGTGTTAAAATGACACACCTTCTAAGTGTGATCAGGGGCAATTTTGAGTCAATTTCAACACAGCAACTGAGTGCAGCTATGTAAAACAAAAAAAAGTACCTTTTTGTTAGTTTGTTTGCTTGCTTTTTGTTGTTGCTGCTGTGTGGAAATAACACACATGCGGACACAAACCGGAGCTTAAAACGGAGCCTATAGGCTACCTGCTGAAATCGTAACCGGAGCCTAAACCGGAGCCTACCTGTGGAGTACGGGGCGGGTTGGTGGTCCCGTAGGGCGCCGAGCGTGCAGCTCGCGGAAGTAAGCGGCGGACAGGTGGCGCTCGGGCCGAAGCTGGTCCGGATCGGGTTGTACTGGAAGCCGTTGGACTGACTGCACGAGCTGAAGTCCGCGTATGCCGACGCCTCCATGGCCGCCATGCACGAGTCGTAGGTGTTGAGGTACGAGTAATCCATCTTGTACATGGAGTCGGTGCCGCTCCCTCCACGCAGGGAGCGAAAAGTTCCGAAACGACGGGGTGAGGCTGGCGCGCGGCTCACAGGAGCATCCGCTAGTCACGCGCTGTCTTCTCTACGGTTCCGATGCTCTGCCGGTGATGACGCGCCCCGGTAGGGTCAGCTGCGCTCTCCGGGCGTGTGGTGGGGTTTAAAAAAACGGTCAGACTTATTAAGTGCTGCGCTCTGGGCTCTCGCATGTGCGTGCTCCCGGTTTCACCGATTACGTGCCACCGACTCCCCTCGTCTCGTGCCTCCTTGGCTTCCTCGGTGATCTCTCTCGTGCGCTGCTCCTGTCCCTCGCGCTGTCGGTCTCCGTTTGACGGCACTCTGTTCTACCCGTGCTGCTCGCGCGGTGTTTATAATAAAGTCGGTAGTCCGCGAGACAATGCCGAGGCGGTGGTCTCTTTGCATGACAATGCCTCCGCGCCTCGAGCTGCGCCTCCCACTCCGCGTGCGCTACTGATGCCCCTTAACCCTTTAACTCCGCGCACAGCCCAGTGTGGGTCTGCGCGCTCCTGCTAGGCTCGCGATGGAGGCTCGCGCTGGGTCAGACCCCTGCTACAGGGTCCCTCACACTCACAGCTTCTGCTAACCCCCCAGTATTAGCGACGTCTCACACGGTTGGCGGGAATTAACCAGTGTTATTTAGGGCATTCTTATTCAGGCAAGGGACTGGAACTCAGAACTGAGAAGGCTACTGATGCCCTGTGTGCGTGTGTGTGTGTGCGTGCGTGCGTGCGTGCGTGCGTGTGTGTGTGTGTGTGTGTGTGTGTGTGTGTGTGTGTGTGTGTGTGTGTGTGTGTGTGTGTGTGTTGTGTTCAACGTGCATCTCCTGACAGACTGTGTGAACAGTGCGAAGAGCACCATGCCACTACAGGTCTCCGTCTCAGACATGAGAAGTGTGAAGAGAAGAGACGCTCATCAGAAACCCAGAAGGAGAGAGAGAGGGAGAGGGAGAGATGGAGAGGAGGAGAGAGGGAGAGGGAGAGATGGAGAGGAGGAGAGAGAGAGGGAGAGATGGAGAGGAGGAGAGAGAGAAACAGCCACAACAGGACGACTGGCACGCGCTACATTAATAGCCTAACTAAAGTAATTACGAGCTCGTGTGATAAAGCAGACACCGCTCGTGCCCTTAGTCGCGGGAAAAGGTAGAACAGACGTCACCCGTTTATGAAGACACTCGGAGATCAGTGTTCTATTGAAGAACAGACGTAGAACAGTGCTCTATTGAAGAACATGCAGACGCCCCTAAAAGACACTCGTAGAACTGTGCTCTAATGGAGAACACATAAAGACACTCGTAGAACTGTGCTCTAATGGAGAACACATAAAGACACTCGTAGAACTGTGCTCTAATGGAGAACACATAAAGACACTCGTAGAACTGTGCTCTAATGGAGACGGATCGTTGCTCCATTTGATATGAATTAAGGAACAGCATGCCCCTGCGTGCACGAGGATGATTGAGAGATTTAGAAATTAGTCATTCATTTGACTGATTTCTAAATCTTTTAAAAATCCAAGTTTTAGTTTATAGTTTGAACGCATCAGTCCTTCTTTTATTTACTTATTTTATTTGTAATGTTTGTTTTGCTTTTTATGGTCTAATCTAATCTATAGGCCATAGCATAATTAATACAACATGTGTGCGTGTGTGTGTGTTTAAATCTTACTGTTCATTTCTATTTAGAATTGATTAATGTAAACTTGGAAGCAAAACTGTTGTTTTTAAATGTGCTGTATACATTCATGTGATTTGATCTCGTAGCTCATAACGACCCATGACGAACGACCACTTGCGGCGTGTGTTGTGTCCAGACCACCGTACAATGGCTAATATTTGGGATCAATTGAGAATTATACAAAAAAGGGTGAGACATTCAGATAGGCCACATTAGCAGCCTAGTACAAATAAGACACTGCATCAGCATTCGTCATTTAGCAGTCATCATTTTTGCGTTTGTTTACATTTCAGGGCACAAAACGTGAAAAGCTGTGAAGGTGCATCGAGGCAGGCAATTTATAGAATATAACGCGATAGATTATTTATTTTAATTAAATTATTCTGAGTTTATATTGAATGCAACTATGTATTCGTGGAACACACTTCTGTGGCTGCTGTTAGGCGGTTGCACAGTCTGTGTGTGTGTGTGTGTGTGTGTGTGTGTGTGTGTGTGGAGAGAGAGAGAGAGAAAGAGAGAGGGGGGAGTTTTATGTGTTTAGGCTTGAAAAGCCAGCTGCTTGTCACCGACTCCTGATGTAGTCTGAGCTGAAATCTATTCTAACTCATTTAAATGTCTTCAGTGGTCGCGATACAATCGCCTGCAAAACGGCGTTACCACTGCCCAATAGAGAAGTGTGTGTCTCTCTTTCCCGTTTTCTCTCTTTCCTGTGTGTGTGTGTGTGTGTGTAGTGACATCTCTGAATTAAATGTTTAGTCAGTATATTCTAGACTTCACGGACACCGCAGACCTGTCCTGCTTTTCGCGGACCGCATCAGGGGCTCGTGGATGCGCGGGTTTGTTGTCTTTTTCCGTGACGCGTGATATTGATTCCCACGGGCCACGGCCTCCGTTGTCTCGCGCAGGAGACGTTTCCTGCTGCACGGGCGCTCGACCCGTCCCCTTCTCTAATCAGACGCGTGCCCTTCTGGCCCTCGAGCCCCGGTCAGTCTCCGCGTCATTTGGAACGCTCACTCTCGTGACATGATGACACACACTCTTAAAAAGGTTCTTGTGGTACTATATAGAACCAGGCTTTAAAGCTTTAGGGGTTCCTTTGATGAACCCTTCAATAGAACCATTTAGGGGTGCCATATATGAAGCATGCAATAGAACCATGTGCTTGGTTCTTTAATAACAACTTTTTTTAGAGTGCACGTAGCGCCTGGGCAGTAATGTCTTGTGAAGCCTTCTCTCTCTCTCTCTCTCTATCACACACACACACCCGTCTCGTGTCCCCGGATCCCGCTCTCATCGGGGCGTAAACAGCTGCGCCTCCACGCGCGCGCCCCGTCCATAACCAGGTTAACGGAGTGTGACCCCCGGGCGCTTTTGTCACGGAGCATTTAGGTAATTTGAGGCTGAAAGAGCTGGCGAGTCCAAAGACCTTCTCCTCCAACACACACACACACACACACACACACACACACACACACACACACACAAGGAGAGAGAGAGAGCGAGAGAAAGAGATCATCCATCAACACAAACATCATATGCACGTGGAAATAGCATGTTAACGGGTCCAGCGGGGACGAGCACGAACACAACCGGCTACCGTCGTGTTTGAGTGACACGGTACAGGAGGCAACAAGTGTCTCGTGCACCCGCAGAGGGCTTTGGTGTCCCCTTTAACATGAGGGGCAGTAATGAACAGGTACGCCTCCGTTCCTGTTCGTTTCTCAGATGACACCTTTACAGGCGTGTGTGTGTGTGTGTGTGTGTGTGTGTAGGTCCCTACACACACACACACACACACACACACACACACACACACACACACACACACACACACACACACACACACATTTTTATTCAGAGTTTATAGACCAGTTTTAATGCTTCCCAGATTCTTAAACTACTTCCGAATAAAACATTTAATCTTGAGCTTTTACATAATAGTGTCCAGCCCGGGGCCAGTGAGATGCATTTGTGGATGGAACCGAATCCTTCTACGCATCTCAATAAAAATGATGAACTAAATAGCCTAAATACTAGACACTAAATACAATTATCAACTCTATTTCCATGGATTTCATTTCAATAGTTCAGACCGTACACTCTAAAAGGGACTGTATTCTAACCTATATCTACAGTTTGACATTTGTGAATGGGCTATAGCCTCGTGGCCATCCGGTTATCCATCAATAAGCACACTGCCGTTACGCTGTTAATGGCTTCGCTCGTTCATTCGTTCATTCGTTCGTTGGTTCGTTGTTTGGACACCGGGCGTGAGACTAGGACTAGGACTAGGCCTACATTTCGTTTCCTTGTTGGTTTCCTTCTTTTAAGCACAATCCATATTTCCACAATGATCATTTAAATTCCATAAATTATTATTCAGGCCTGTCTCTCTACAAGTCCGTGGATTTATAGCTATTGCCCAATCATTTCACAACGATACAACTGCTATTTAACACACGAGGTAATCTATTTAATATTAATTGGTCATTTTATATTTGGTCATTTTATTTAAACATTTATTTAAAAACTGTAGTAAAGGTAGCATTTTTTTTGCTTCTCGAAATTGTCGTGGTCTCTCTCTCTCTCTCTCTCACACACAAACACAAACACACGGAGACAGAGAGAGAGAGAGAGAGAGAGAGAGAGAAAAAAAATGCTCAGGATATCAGACTGGACCACCCTCGAACTTTCCCCCCCTCTGAACCCAGATTGTCGCTGTCTCATCCGGTTCTGATAGCTCATCTCTTTCTCCCTCTCTCTCTCTCTCTCTCTCTCTCTCTCTCTCTCCATCCATCACAGGCCCCAGACTCTCGCGGTCACATCAATCTTCCGTTTCTCTGCTACCCGCCGCTTTATTGGGCCAATCTGCATGTTGGAGCGATCGGTCATCCCGCCGCTCCGCGTCTGACCACCTCACCGGGACGCACGAGCTGCGAACCTGCGTTTGGACGGGACGACGCATGCCACATGCGGGCTACTTTTAAGAAGTAGAGAGGAACTCGATTAGGCTCGAGGGAGCGAGCCTTCACGTGCGTTGCCTTGCCGTGCGTTGCCTCCCTTTTCTTTTTCCGCGTCTCCCGTCCTTCTAGAATGATGGTGGTGATCTCGCGCAACAGGCGGGACAGGCCTGTCAATCACAGCTCCGGGAGAAAGCCCCCCGCCACGCTCCCCTCCGGCCCGTGTTGACACAGCGCTGGCGGAATGAGAAAGGCGTTTATGAATGTTACTGTTTCCGCTAATAGCCCAATGAATTTCAAAACGCTCGGGTTAAAGCCGCTCGCCTTTCAGGGGCGGGATTAAGGGCTCGTTTCAGGAGCAAACACGCGGGGCAGAAGACTGGATTTGAAAGTCTGATGAGGGGTTGCGGGTGAGGGCTCGCTCTTTGAAGGGATTAACGGGGGGCTCTGCGCGCACTGTTTAACACGAGTGCGGGTCAAGGCTCCTCGAGCGCAGCTCTGGCAACAGTTTAACTTCTGGCAAACTGACCTCTCACCTCGCGCCAGACAGCTCTCGCTCTCTCC
>NC_085006.1:32661143-32668643 GCF_963854185.1 Sardina pilchardus
CACACACACACACACACACACACACACACACACACACACACACACACACACACACACACACACACACACACACGTTAGAGGTCATGATGAACACAGCGCCCTTACACTCTATAGTCCTGCCCTTCCCATCCGTCAGCCTCCCCTAACACACACACACACACACACACACACACACACACACACACACACACACACACACACACACACACACACACACACACACACACACACACACACACGTTAGAGGTCATGATGAACACAGCGCCCTTACACTCTATAGTCCTGCCCTTCCCATCCGTCAGCCTCCCCTAACACACACACACACACACACACACACACACACACACACACACGTTAGAGGTCATGATGAACACGGCGCCCTTACACTCTATAGTCCTGCCCTTCCCATCCGTCAGCCTCCCCTAACACACACACACACACACACACACACACACACACACACACACACACACACACACACACACACACACACACACACACACACACACACACACACACACACACACACACACACACACACACACACACACACACACACACACACACACACACACACACACACACGTTAGAGGTCATGATGAACACGGCGCCCTTACACTCTATAGTCCTGCCCTTCCCATCCGTCAGCCTCCCCTAACACACACACACACACACACACACACACACACACACACACACACACACACACACACACACACACACACACACACACGTTAGAGGTCATGATGAACACAGCGCCCTTACACTCTATAGTCCTGCCCTTCCCATCCGTCAGCCTCCCCTAACACACACACACACACACACACACACACACACACGTTAGAGGTCATGATGAACACGGCGCCCTTACACTCTATAGTCCTGCCCTTCCCATCCGTCAGCCTCCCCTAACACACACACACACACACACACACACACACACACACACACACACACACACGTTAGAGGTCATGATGAACACGGCGCCCTTACACTCTATAGTCCTGCCCTTACCGTCCGTCAGCCTCCCCTAACACACACACACACACACACACACACACACACACACACACACACACACACACACACACACACACACACACACACACACATGTTAGAGGTCATGATGAACACAGCGCCCTTACACTCTATAGTCCTGCCCTTACCGTCCGTCAGCCTCCCCTAACACACACACACACACACACACACACACACACACACACACACACACACACACACACACACACACACACACGTTAGAGGTCATGATGAACACAGCGCCCTTACACTCTATAGTCCTGCCCTTCCCATCCGTCAGCCTCCCCTAACACACACACACACACACACACACACACACACACACACACACACGTTAGAGGTCATGATGAACACAGCGCCCTTACACTCTATAGTCCTGCCCTTACCGTCCGTCAGCCTCCCCTAACACACACACACACACACACACACACACACACACACACACACACACACACACACACACACACACACACACACACGTTAGAGGTCATGATGAACACGGCGCCCTTACACTCTATAGTCCTGCCCTTCCCATCCGTCAGCCTCCCCTAACACACACACACACACACACACACACACACACACACACACACACACACACACACACACACACACACACACACACACACACACACACACACACACACACACACACACACACACGTTAGAGGTCATGATGAACACGGCGCCCTTACACTCTATAGTCCTGCCCTTCCCATCCGTCAGCCTCCCCTAACACACACACACACACACACACACACACACACGTTAAACATCATGATGAACACACACATACACACGCACGTCAGGAAAGGCCTTGTCCACTTCGTCACACACACACACACACACACACACACACACACACACACACACACACACACACACACACACCTCGTCGAAGAGCTGCAGCATGACGGTGAGCACGTCAGGATGGGCCTTGTCCACCTCGTCACACACACACACACACACACACACACACACACACACACACACACCTCGTCGAAGAGCTGCAGCATGACGGTGAGCACGTCGGGATGGGCCTTGTCCACCTCGTCACACACACACACACACACACACACACACACACACCTCGTCGAAGAGCTGCAGCATGACGGTGAGCACGTCGGGATGGGCCTTGTCCACCTCGTCACACACACACACACACACACACACACACACACACACACACACACACACACACACACACACACACAGCACGTCGGGATGGGCCTTGTCCAACTCGTCACACACACACACACACACACACACACACACACACACACACACACCTCGTCGAAGAGCTGCAGCATGATGGTGAGCACGTCGGGATGGGCCTTGTCCACCTCGTCACACACACACACACACACACACACACACACACACACACACACACACACACACACACACACACACACACCTCGTCGAAGAGCTGCAGCATGACGGTGAGCACGTCGGGATGGGCCTTGTCCACCTCGTCACACACACACACACACACACACACACACACACACACACACACACACACCTCGTCGAAGAGCTGCAGCATGACGGTGAGCACGTCGGGATGGGCCTTGTCCACCTCGTCTCACACACACACACACACACACACACACACACACACACACACACACCTCGTCGAAGAGCTGCAGCATGACGGTGAGCACGTCGGGATGGGCCTTGTCCACCTCGTCTCACACACACACACACACACACACACACACACACACACACACACCTCGTCGAAGAGCTGCAGCATGACGGTGAGCACGTCGGGATGGGCCTTGTCCACCTCGTCGAACAGGATGACGGCGTTGGGGCAGTCGCGCAGACGCTTGGTCAGCTGACCGCCGTCCTCATGGCCCACATACCCCGGGGGAGAGCCGATGAACTTAGCCACCTGACCGGAGGGAGAGAGAGAGGGAGAGAGGGAGGGAGAGAGAGAGAGGGGGAGGGAGAGAGAGGGAGGGAGGGGAGAGAGAGAGAGAGAGAGAGAGAGAGAGAGAGAGAGAGGGAGGGAGAGAGGGAGGGAGAGAGATGGGGAGGGAGAGAGAGAGAGGGAGGGAGAGAGAGGGGGAGGAGAGGGAGGGAGAGAGAGGTGAGAGGAGGGAGAGAGGGAGGAGAGGAGAGAGAGGGGAGGGGAGGGAGGAGGTGAGTGGAGGGGAGGGAGGGAGAGAGGAGGGGAGGGAGGGAGGGAGAGAGAGGGAGAGAGAGAGGAGAGAGAGGGAGGGGAGGGAGAGAGAGATTGGGTAGAGAGAGGAGGGCACAATAAACTTGTGTGCGTGTGCGTTTGAGAGTGTGTGTGTGTGTGTGTGTGTGTGTGTGTGTGTGTGTGCTGTGTGTGTGCGTGTGTGTGTTTCATACCTCATGTTTTTCCTGGAATTCGGACATGTCCATCCGTATAAAACCCTGAAAAAGAACAGACATCAGACTTCAGCCAGATCACTGTGTGTGTGTGCGTGTGTGTTTATGTGTGTGTGTGTGTGTGTGTGTGTGTTAGTGTTTGTGTGTGTGTGTGCGTGTGTGTGTGTGTGTGTGCGTGTGTGTGTGTGGTGTGTGTGTGTGTGTGTGTGTGTGTGTGTGCATGTGTGTGCGTGTGTGTGCGTGTGTGTGTGTGCGTGTGTGTGTGTGTGTGTGTGTGTGTAGCTGCTTACCTTCTTGATGTCTTTGTGCATGTATCGAGCCACCTGCTTTGCCAGTTCTGTCTTACCTGTAGACAGACACACACACACACCACACACACACACACACACACACACACACATGGATGTACACTGTGTGTGTGTGTGTGTGTAACCTGTGTTGTGATGCTTGGACCCAACTTGACTTGGTTCTGGCCTGTGGCCTATTCTAGAGCTGGTTCTGGTTCTACTCTATTCTAGAGCTGCTTCTGGTTCTGCTCTATTCTAGTGCTGGTTCTGTTCTATTCTAGAGCTGGTTCTGGTTCTACTCTATTCTAGAGCTGGTTCTGCTCTATTCTAGTGCTGGTTCTGTTCTATTCTAGAGCTGTTTCTATTCTATTCTACTGCTGGTTCTGCTCTATTCTAGAGCTGGTGCTGGTTCTGCTCTATTCTAGAGCTGGTTCTGGTTCTACTCTATTCTAGAGCTGGTTCTGGTTCTACTCTATTCTAGAGCTGGTTCTGCTCTATTCTACTTGCTGGTTCTGCTCTATTCTAGAGCTGGTGCTGGTTCTGCTCTATTCTAGAGCTGGTGCTGGTTCTGCTCTATTCTAGAGCTGGGTGCTGGTTCTGCTCTATTCTAGTGCTGGTGCTGGTTCTGCTCTATTCTAATGGTGGTGCTGTTCTATTCTAGTGCTGAGGATGAACACCTGGATGGAACAAAAAGAGTCCGAGCGCTGGCGGAATGTGGCGGAATGTGGCGGAATGTGGCGGCGAGTTCCTCATGACGGTGTGAGCGAGTAGGGTTCCAGCACATTCTACAGCTGTGTGGGTTAGCCAACACTGTTTACTCATTTATTTAGTTTACAAACAGTAAACAATAAATACACATCAGGGACTGAAGGAACTGCTCATAAACACAGCCTTGCTTTGATGCCGGGTACCTCAGTCCCCTCCTAACAGTGTGTGTGTGTGTTGTGTGTGTGTGTGTGTGTGTGATATCCCTACTGCAGGGTGAAGGTGTGTGTGTGTGTGTGTGTGTGTGTGCTTGTGTGATATCCCAACTGCAGGGTGAGGGTGAGTGTGTGTGTGTGTGTGTGTGTGTGTGCTTGTGTGATATCCCAACTGCAGGGTGAGGGTGAGTGTGTGTGTGTGTGTGTGTGTGTGTGTGTGTGATATCCCTACTGCAGGGTGAAGGTGTGTGTGTGTGTGTGTGTGTGTGTGTGTGTGTGTGTGTGTGTGCTTGTGTGATATCCCTACTGTAGGGTGAGGGTGTGTGTGATATGGCTCTTAAATATTCATGAGTCCCACTGCTGTAGGCTCGCAAGATATGAGGCTCATCATCACCATCAATCTGTGTGTGTGTGTGTGTGTGTGTGTGTGTGTGTGTGTGTGTGTTTATATGTATTTATGTTCATGTACTAAACATGGGGAAAACATAGCTATCGTGAATATTTGTATGAATAATTCTGGGATTTTCATATGAGCTGTCTGTGAGTAAGTGTGTGTGTGAGAGAGAGTGAGAGAGAGAAAGAGAGAGAGAGAGAGAGAGAGAGTGTGTGTGTGTGTGTGAGTGAGACAGACAGAGAGAGTGGAGAGAGAGAAAGAAAGAGTGAGTGAGAGTGTGTGTGTGTTCGTGTGTGTGTGTGTGTGTGAGTGAGACAGACAGAGAGAGTGAGAGAGAGAAAGAAAGAGTGAGTGAGTGAGTGAGTGAGTGAGTGAGTGAGTGAGTGAGTGTGTGAGTGAGTGTGTGAGTGAGTGAGTGTGTGAGTGAGTGAGTGAGTGAGTGAGTGAGTGTGTGAGTGAGTGTGTGAGTGAGTGTGTGAGTGAGTGAGTGAGTGAGTGTGTGAGAGAGTGAGTGAGTGAGTGTGTGAGTGAGTGAGTGTGTGAGTGAGTGAGTGAGTGCGTGAGTGAGTGAGTGTGTGAGTGAGTGAGTGAGTGTGTGAGTGAGTGTGTGTGTGTGTGTGTGTGAGAGAGTGTGTGAGTGTGTGTGTGTGTGTATGTGGTTACCAATGCCGGAGGAGCCGAGGAAGAGGAAGACCAACGGATGCTCTTCATCATACCAGCCATTCTCCTTCCTCCTGATCGCTACGGAGACAGAGATGGAGCGAGGGAGAGGGAGAGGGAGAGAGAGGGAGGAAGGAGGGGAAGAGAGAGAAAGAGAGAGGGAGGGGGAGAGGGAGAGAGGGAGGAGGGGAAGAGAGAGAAAGAGAGAGGAGGGGGGGAGAGAGAATGAGAGAGAGAGGGAGAGAAAGAAACTCTTTTATTAAAGCATTCTCTAAACTCTCATGATACACCACCATGGTACACAAACAGGCCTCCAGTTCACCCATCACACTCTCATGATACACCAACAGGCCTCAAGTTCACCATCTCACTCTCTCACTCTCATGATACACCAACAGCCTTCAGTTCACCATTACACTCTCACACTCTCATGATACACCAACAGCCTTCAGTTCACCATTACACTCTCACACTCTCATGATACACCAACAGCCTTCAGTTCACCATTACACTCTCACACTCTCATGATACACCAACAGCCTTCAGTTCACCATCACACTCTCATTGTACACCAACAGCCTTCAGTTCACCATCACACTCTCATTGTACACCAACAGCCTTCAGTTCACCATCACACTCTAACATCACCACCATGGTACACCAACAGGCCTCCAGTTCACCATCACACTCAAAGAACAACAAAAGACCAGACAGGCAGAGTTCTGCAATGTGACTGCAAACTCGTCTGTATAGATGCTGAACAGTGTAGGGCTTAAACTATAGCTCTGTTGTACTCGTCTGTATAGATGCTGAACAGTGTAGGGCTTAAACTATAGCGCTGTTGTCCTCTCCTCCACTGATGAAAGAAATCAGTTAAATCCTATTTTAAATGCACTCTTGCTGCTCAAACTCACAGATTGAATTATGCCATACAGTTAGCCTCCCACACCCCTCTGAATTAGTTTATATAAAAGGCCTTTATGTCATACGTCATCAAATGCCTTTTGGAAGCAAGCAAATATTGTACTTTATTTTGATTTACAAAAGTATCAGTAAGAGAGTGAGCAGTGATCTGATCTGATGCCTGATATCTCAGGAGGAATCTGATTTGGCTTTCACTTAAGACATTGTGTTCTGTGAGGTAGGCTACTCAATTATTCTTGTGTTAATTACGCTACAGAGCACTTTCCCAAGGTTGCTGTTCACACAGATACCCTGCAATTGTCTGGGTCTAGTTTATCACCGTAAGGGAAGCTCAGTCAGGGAAGTCAAGTAACCCACATTCAATATGAGACTGAGCTTTGGAACGGCCCATTTAATATGAGACTGAGCTTTGGAACGGCCCATTTAATATGAGACTGAGCTTTGGAACGGCCCATTTAATATGAGATTGAGCTTTGGAACGGCCCATTTAATATGAGATTGAGCTTTGGAACGGCCCATTTAATGAGACTGAGTTTTGGAACGGCCCATTTAATATGAGACTGAGCTTTGGAACGGCCCATTTGGACTGGAGGCCGGTCTGCACTTGCTTCTCATTCTGAACCCTGCTGTGTGTGTCTTCTTCCCACGCTTTGTCTGGATCATGAAAAATCCGGTGGGATTTGGTTATCATTTATCGTAATCTGGTTATTATTTATCATACTCTCAAGGTTGTCCCTATACAGAGAGTGGATATCTTGGGTATTATTTATCGGAATCTCAAGGGTTTCCAATCTGTCAAATATTTGCTGTTGGTCAGAATTTAGAGTAGGATAGCTGAATAGATTTATTAAGTGCTTTCTCATTTATCTATGTTTGGAATTACCAAATAATCAAAAGGTTATTTAAAGCTTTTCAG
>NC_085006.1:32674037-32676537 GCF_963854185.1 Sardina pilchardus
CACTCAAACACACACACACCAGCACCAGCCCCTAGGCAAAGAGGCTTCATAAGATAGCCACTCTAATGGCCATACAGGGCTAACACACACACACACACACACACACACAAACACACACACACATCAAACAAAATCACACTAACACATTGAAAAATAAAAGTTCAACTAGCCTCTTTGGCACATGCACACAATACACACACACACTTTTACACACACACACACACACACACACACACACACACACACACACACACACACACACAAAAGCCTCTGCAGCTGCTAGGATGTGTTGGTCAGCAGGGGGTAAGTAGCTGGTGGTGTGTGTGTGTGTGTGTGTGTGTGAGAGAGAGAGAGAGATGAGGGGTGGCTTCTGTCCCCCAGGCTAGGGTCAGGGCCCAGGAGATTAGACTGCTGCCACGGCCGGGCCTCTGAAGCCTGGGGCTCGCCTGCGCGTCCTCCCCAGGCAGGGGGAGCTCTGTGGGGCTGGCCCAGCTCACAGCCAAGGGGGGACCTCCAGCACCATTGGGACAAATGAAGGCCGGATAAGTCAATGCCACCTCTAGTGGTCTAGTGGATCAGGTCTCCACACACACACACACACACACACACACACACACACACACACACACACACACACACACACACACACACACACACACACACACACACACACACACACACGGGAAATAAGCAGGAGTGTGGGGCCAAAGGAAAGTTTCGTAGTGAGATGATGATGACCAATTTTTCATGTTCATCTTTATTACAGTTCTCCTTTTGGCCAGGAAATGGCCAGAGCTTTACCTGTGGGGCACAATGGGAGTGTGTGTGTGTGTGTGTGTGTGTGTGTGTGTGTGCGTATGGGTGAGTGTAAGTGTGTGTGAATATATTCATGCCTGTGTGTGTGAGCGCACTCATGTGTGTGTGTGTGTTTGTGTGTGTGTGTGTGTGTGTGTTTGTGAATATATTCCTGCCTGTGTGTGAGTGTACTCGTGTGTGTGTGTGTGTGTGTGCGTGTGTGTGCGCGGGTGTGTGTGTGTATGTGTGTGTGCGTATGGGTGAGTGTAAGAGTGTGTGAATATATTCATGCCTGTGTGTGTGAGCGTACTCGTGTGTGTGTGTGTGTGTGTGTGTGTGTGTGTGTGTGTTTCTCTCTTCATGCTGGTGTTGGGCGCGTGTTGTCTGTGTGTGTGTATTTACGTGTGTGTATGTGTCTGTGTGTGTGTTTATGTATGTGTGTGTTTCTCTGGTTTCATACTGGTGCTGGGTGGCTCCTCTTTCTAACTCTAAATGTGCAGTCAGGGATGTTAAGCAATTTCAAAAATGTTTTTGTCCAACACTACAATGAGGTGTTAACGTTATCCATATCAGATAAATAAAATCCTAACGATGCCCATCCCTAAACACAACGGCGTTAATGTTATCCTTATCTAAAACCCTAACGATGCCCATCCCTAAACACAACGGCGTTAATGTTATCCTTATCTAAAACCCTAACGATGCCCATCCCTAAACACAACGGCGTTAACGTTATCCTTATCTAAAACCCTAACGATGCCCATCCCTAAACACAACGGCGTTAACGTTATCCTTATCTAAAACCCTAACGATGCCCATCCCTAAACACAACGGCGTTAACGTTATCCTTATCTAAAACCGTAACGATACCCATCCCTAAACACAACGGCTTTAACGTTATCCTTATCTAAAATCCTAACGATGCCCATCCCTAAACACTATGGCGTTAACGTTATCCTTATCTAAAACCCTAACGATGCCCATCCCTAAACACAACGGCTTTAACGTTATCCTTATCTAAAAACCTAACGATGCCCATCCCTAAACATTACAACGTTAACGTTATTCTTATCTAAACCTTATCTACAACCCTAACGATGCCCATCCTTAAAAACTACGGCGTTAACGTTATCCTTATCTAAACCTTATCTAAAACCATAACGATACCCATCCCTAAACACTACAGCGCTAACGCTATCCTTATCTAAAACCATAACGATACCCATCCCTAATGTAACCAACTTATGCGTGTGTGTGTATGTGCAGGTGTGTGTGTGTGTGTGTGAATGTGTGTGTGTATGGTGTGTGTGTGTGTGCATGTGTATGAATATGGTGTGTGTGTGTGCATACGGTGTGTGTGTGTGTGTGTGTGTGTGTGTGCATGGAGTGTATGGTGTGTATGGTGTGTGTGTGTGTGTGTGTGTGCAGGTGTGTGTGTGTGTCTGTGTGTGTGTGTCTGTGTGTGTATGTGTGAGTATGTATGGTGTGTGTGTGTGTGTGTGTATGATGTGTGTGTGTGTGTGTGTGTGTGTGTACTTGCCTGCCTCCAGCAGCGTGCGTACGGTGGTGAGGTCGTCTGCCAGTACGGCGTAGTGCAGCGGAGTGCAGCCTCTGAAGTTGGCCCTGGAACTCAGGCGAGCGCTGAACTCATCCTCCCGCGTCACCAACACTACAGACACACACACACACACACGTTAAATACACA
>NC_085006.1:32691537-32696537 GCF_963854185.1 Sardina pilchardus
GCTAGCAGTCTCATGCGCTGGACACTACAGACACTCCGGTCTTCTCTTTGAAGGTTTAACACTCTGTAAAGCGCCATGAGACATGTGTAATGTTTTGGCGCTCTATAAATAAAATTGAATTGAATTGAATTGAATACGCTTGACGGTCAACATGACGAGCTCACTAGTTTGCCCATTCCTGCTTCATTCTATTCTTACTGTTGTGTTCTGCGTCTTATTATTTTATGTCTTATTTAAAGCAACACTTAAAGAGTTTTTCCGTACCTTAACACAATATTTCCAAAATAATTTCAGCGGTTCAACTCGTAACAGGATGAACGGCACTTCTGCATTCCCTTGGCGGCCCTCTATCTATATATACAGTGAGGAGCACATGTATTTGATACCCTGCTAAAACAGGAATATAAAATCATCATTTGACAATTGATCTTAATGCCTTAACTCAAAAAATTAGTACAAATCAAACCGCCAAGGACACCAATTTTCTTTGTGATTGAAGAATGTATCGTAAATAGATAAATGTTTTCCTTAAATGCTAGGGGAAGGAAGTATTTGACCCCCTATGTAACCCTATGGGAATTTAACACATAGGGTTAACATAGGGGCAGGCAGATTTTTATTTTTAAAGGCCAGCTATTTCATGGATCTAGGATATTATGCATCCCGATAAATTTCCCTTGGCCTTTGAAATTAAAATAGCCCCACATCATCACATACCCTTCACCATAGCTAGAGATTGGCATGGTGCTTTTTCCAGTAGGCCTATTAGCCTGTTTGATTTGCATTGAGCTCAATGAGCATCAAACAGGCTAATAGGCCTACTGGAAAAAGCACCATGCCAATCTCTAGCTATGGTGAAAGGTATGTAATGATGTGGGGCTATCTTAATTCCAACGGCCAAGGGAACTTTATCAGGATGCATAATATCCTGAATCCATAAAATAGCTGGCCTTAAAAAATAAAAATCTGCCCGCCCCTATGTTAACCCTATGTGTTGAATTCCCATAGGGTTACATTGGGGGTCAAATACTTACTTCCCCCTAGCATTTAGGAAGAACATTTATTTATTTACGAAACATTCTTCCATCACAAAGAAAATTGGCGTACTTAGCGGTTTTATTTTTACTCAATTTTTGAATTAAGACATTAAGATCAATTGTCAAATGACGATTTTATATTCCTCTTTTTAGGCAACTTTAGCATGGTATCAAATACATTTTCTCCTCACTGTATATCTATCTCTAGCTATAACCGCACTATGCAACTTTACCAGATCGGGTAGCGTACCTGTGCTTTGATGGCGCAATACATCACACTCTCATAAACTCATGCAACATGCTCTACCTTGTCCCTGGACATGGTTATTTGGTGGATAAAGAAATAGCGTGCATGCAACAGAGGAACAGTGCTTTAGTGTTGCTCTAAATGAGTGTTGTACTTTGAGAGCAAAGATTAAGCGGAGTCAGTGTGTGTGTGTGTGTGTGTGTGTGTGTGTGTGTGTGTGTGTGTGGAGTCAAATTCCTTGTTTGTTTACGCACACCTGGCCAATACAGCTGACTCTGCTTCTGCCTGAACAACACAGCTCTGCAGTCTGCATTACCTTGGGTTATGCTGCCATCTAGTGGATTTCAGTGTGTATGGCAGGGATACATAACATGTCTTTCACAAACTGCGGGGACGGGAGACAGAGGTCAGGCAACATGAGTGAGTGTGTGTGTGTGTGTGTGTGTGTGTGTGTGTGTGTGTGTGTGTTCTCTAGTACCTGAGAACTTCCTGAGAACTACTGGTCCTTGCAGCTTGCAGAAGTGTGTCACCTGAAAGAGACAGAAACATGATTTCTTTTCAGAGACTAATTCTATTTTTGCATTAATAACTTAGGAGGAGGCTCTCGAAGTGTGTGTGTGTGTGAGAGAGAGAGAGAGAGAGAGAGGGAGAGAGAGAGGGAGAGGGAGAGGGAGAGGGAGGGAGAGTATGTGTACATAAGGACACATAATGCATAGTCCTACTTTGTTGTTGTCTCAATAATGTGTGTGTGAGTGTGTGAGTGTGTGTGTGTAGAACTACTTGTTGAAGAAATAACTCTCTCTCTCTCTCTGTGTAAGCATAATCACTCACTCTACAGTGCAAGGCCTCTCATACTAGCAGGAAGCTAAGAGATTGTTGACATGTCTTCACCTGTCTATCTTGACCTTTTATGGTCATATTCAATAATGCCACGGTCCAGAGACTATCATTCAATTGCATTCTACTTTTTATCACTTTGTTGTCACACTGTCTTCAAATGTTAGTTTTGAAATAACGGTCTTTAACAATAACAACTGCCCTCCATATCCAAGGTGTAGGTACCGTCCAACTAGGCCGTGTGTGTGTGTGTGTGTGTGTGTGTGTGTGTGTGTGTGTGTGTGTGTGTGTGTGTGTGTGTCTGTGTGTCTGTCTGTGTGTCTGTGTGTCTGTGTGTCTGTGTGTCTGTGTGTGCTATGCGGGGTGTTTAGGATGACAGGCTCGTTGTCGTGACGGTACCTTTGGAGTTGGAGTCTTTCTTCAGGCAAAAGGCGATGGCGGCGGCCGACAGCACGCCTGCGCTCGCGGCCCCTGACGAGCGGCCCTCTCTGCCGCGCGCTCCTTCCCAGTAGTTCTGCTCGCGCCCCCTGCTGGCGAGCGCGGCCCACGAGCTCCGGCGGCCCTGCAGGTTGTTCAGCCACCGCGTGGCGAGGTGGTGGTACTGCACGTGCGGGGTCACATTCGCCGAGCTGCTAGCCTCCTCGCTCAGAATGCCCTTCCTCGAGACTCTGGACGTGGACACGAGGGGATTCCGGTTGGCGTCCGCTGCCTCCCGCATAGCCTGGCGTCCCGTGGTGCAAGACGCGTCGGCTCCGGTGGTCTGCAGCGCGCGACAGGGCGACAGGCTGCGCGACCTTCGCATCAGCATGCGCTTGGGTACCGATGACAGCAGCATTATGCTCCACTAACCTATTTATTCAGCCTCTCGCGAATCCCCCGCTCTCTCACCCGATTCCTCAACAGCTGTAGTGTCCGCTGGTTTTCCTTTATGCTCCGGGTCTGCTATCGGTTGTAACAGCAGGCATAAGTTTGGGAAGGTAGCGAACGAGCAGGACACCTGAGAAACCTCCGGCGACGAGGAGGAAAACATCCGCAGCGTGCTGTCACCCTGCCGCTAAGCATCATGGGCAATGTAGTCCTGAAAGCACGCCATATCTGGTCACGTAACCGGCACAGTTCTGGTTGTTTCTCTAAAATATGAATCACGTTAGTCTACCCGACAAAAGACGAATTCTAACGCATTTGCTCTTCAATGTAAATCATTTGGCGGGGTTGTAGCAGTAGAGCCCGTCTACGGAGAGCCTGTTCACTTCCTTTTACGCCCCATAGAGTAGGCTACGGTATTTTTGCCAGTAGTTCCACTAGAGTCCCACTGGGGGGGATCGCGGGCGAGTGCAAAATGAATGAAGGTCCATGGAGCTAGACGGCTAAATTTGTCTCTTCCACCTGATTGTCGTTCACAAATCGAATATTTGATTGTAGTTCCTGCAATTTCAATGTGGATTATAGGTCAAAAGTTGCACGAACGAGAACTGACGTCCTTTTGATTTCATACAGGTTGGATCATCATTGCCCATAACATGCTAGCATTCTGCTAATGAAAGACATCATTGGCATTTTGAAAGGCATTTTAGAAGACAAAAAGTGACTTTAAAATACATACTCGGCAGTCTGTATTTTCTTTGCCCCCTCTTTCAAATGCAACATTCAAATTACCAGACAAAAATGTATATCCTAAGAAAAGTGGATTTTGAGGGGTGCAGCTCCATAGAGCTCCATTCATTCTGCACTGGCCCGCTAGCGCCCCCACCTGGGAGCTACATTGTAACTGCAACCAGTTCAGAAACCAGAAGTTTCCAGAGAGAGAAAGTTATCTTCCGGTATTAGGCGTTCTCTGATTGTAGTTTAAAGAGGAATGGCTCAACAAAGCGACGGTTACTGGGGCTATGACTTTTGCCACCAGGGGGAGTAGTGAGACTGTCAATCATGCACGTCGATCTCGCTCAGGGATGCCGGGGACCGCAGTGGGACTGCAGTAGCCTATAGGTGGTGTTACCACTTCGGAAGTGCAGTGCAGTGTGAGCTGTTGTTAGTGAGAGGGCGTTCGGTCATCTTTGATCCCATATTTTAATCCCATATTGCTGTGAAGCTGAGGTTGAGTTCTGGAGGTTTATAAGTAGGCCCAATTGGGATGATGCATAATGCAAGTCTTCATAAACAAATAAACAAGTAAGTAAGTAAGTAAGTAAGTAAAGAAAGTAAGTAAATAAGTAAATAAATAATGTACTGAGGAGGAGCCTTTAACTGCAGTTATTTTTGTAAGGGAATGTTAGAGGATGGGCTCAGTTTGGAGCCACCAGCGCTGTGTTCTAGCGTGTGTATGTGTGTGTGTGTGTGTTCTAGCAGACGGGTTCTGAGAAATGAGTCATCCTTTTACTGAGCAAGTGATGGAGTGATAGATAAAAAGATAGATTTAGATACATAGAGATGCATAGATACGTATAGGCCTATACAAATACATACATAGCTTACGTACTAACATACATAGAGATGCATAGATAGATACAAATACATACATAGCCCACATACTAAAATACATAGAAATGCATAGATAGATACAAATACATACATTACTAACATACATAGAGATGCATAGATAGATACAAATTCATGAGTTTCATCAGGTCCCTTTCCACAGGTGTATCAATCAAGCACCATGCAGTCTGCACTGATAATCAAGGTGTTGATTTTATTCACCTGTGGAGAGGGATCGGATGAAACCCATGAATACATACATAGCTTACGTACTAACATACGTAGAGATGCATAGATAGAGATACAAATACATACATACTGTAGCTCACGTGCTAACATACATAGAGATGCATAGACATACATGGCTTACGAGCTAACATACATAGAGATGCAGATAGATACAA
>NC_085006.1:32706537-32714037 GCF_963854185.1 Sardina pilchardus
AGTCTTTTTTTTAATAAACTTCCTGTGCATTTCCAAAGTTCTCAGTATCTCGTTTTAAATGTCAGGACCCTCAGAAGTCTACCAATGCAGTGTGGAGTTACTTGGGACCTTTTTAATGGTTTAAAAATAGCGATTTAGCTGCATAGGCTACGTAATGCCCAATCTAATAGCTTCAAGCCTACTGTAAGCTAGGCTGAAAACGGAGGAGTTCAGAATGCTGGGGGTGAGTGAAAGTGCGTCTAAAACACGTGTGAGTACACCTTAACATGTTTCGGTACAGTTAAGCTCAATTTCACACCGGAATTCTCCTTTAAATGGAATCGCTCTCAGGAACGCCCTCTGTCCGCTGGTTGGTCGGAGGTGCTCTTGCCAGATTAAGCGAGGGCGCATCAAGCTATTCCAGACGGAGTACTGTAGGGAAAAGGAACTGAGTGGAGCTACGCAGACAGGCTAATGACTCAAAACAGTTTTTTTTTTTTTAAAGTATATTTTTTGGGCTTTTGTGCCTTTAATTTGACAGGACAGTAGAGAGAGACAGGAAGCGAATGGGTGAGAGAGTCAGGGTGGGATCCGGAAAGGACCTCGGGGCGGGAATCGAATCCGGGTCGCCGGCGTGCGGTGCAGGTGCCCCAGCCAGTTGCGCCACGGCTGGGGCCAGACTCGAACCAGTTTTGATAGCAGTGTAGCCCGTCGTCTTGTATCTGCGACAGTGCTTGAGTCGTTAGCAGTGTAGCTCGTCGTCTTGTATCTGCAACAGTGCTTGAGTCGTTAGCAGTGTAGCTCGTCGTCTTGTATCTGCAACAGTGCTTGAGTCGTTAGCAGTGTAGCTCGTCGTCTTGTATCTGCAACAGTGCTTGAGTCGTTAGCAGTGTAGCTCGTCGTCTTGTATCTGCAACAGTGCTTGAGTCGTTAGCAGTGTAGCTCGTCGTCTTGTATCTGCAACAGTGCATCGTTAGCAGTGTAGCTCGTCGTCTTGTATCTGCAACAGTGCGTCGTTAGCAGTGTAGCTCGTCGTCTTGTATCTGCAACAGTGCTTGAGTGTAGCCCGGGGTCTTGTCGTTAGCTTAGCTTGAGTCGTTGATGTTTCTGTTAGTGCACATGAGCAGGGCACTGGGGCCGTTATGAGCGGAAGGGAAGACTGCGTGCGTGCGTGTGTGTGTGTGTGTGTGTGTGTGTGTGTGTGTGTGTGATTCAAACAGTTGGCTACAACATAGTGCAGCCCCATTAAAGGATTTGTCAGGGTTTGTGTTGCTAGGCTAAAACATAGAATGTTATTGTGTGAGGGTTTGTGTTGATCTTGTGGCAGCCCGCCACAGATTAGTCAATTTATGGGAAACGTGTGTGTGTGTGTTTCATTGTGGGATTGTGGTTCCAGAGCCCCCCTCCCCCCAACAATACCCCCCCCCCCAACTACCCCCTCCAACAGACTGTGAATGCGTTTGTTATAAGGACATCAGTACGTGTGTGTGTGTGTGTGTGTGTGTGTGTGTGTGTGTGTGTGTGTGTGTGTGTGTGTGTGTGTGTGTGTGTGTGTGTGTGTGTGTGTGTGTGTGTGTGTGTGTGTGTGTGTGTGTGTGTGTGTGTGTGTGTGTGTGTTACCTAGGAAGTGCTTTAGGATCAGTTCCTGCAAGACTTTGTGCTGAGGGAGATAAAGAGAGAACAGATCCAGTCCTGGGCCTCAAAGCAGCTAGTGAAAGTCCCCCCCCCCCCCCCCCCCCTCACACACACACACACACACACACACACACACACACAGACCAATCAGAGACGTGCACAACAGTTTCAGATGTCAGCTGACAGTAATCAGTCTGGGTCAATCGAGTCAGTGGTCACACATACCGACACACACACACACACACACACACACAAGCGCAAACACACACATACACACACGCACGCAAGAGCACACATACACACACACATACACACACGCGCACACACGCAAGAGCACACACACGCACGCAAGAGCACACACACGCACGCAAGAGCACATACACACACACACACACACACACATACACACACGCAAGAGCGCACACACATGCAGTAACGGTGGTTTTACTGTTTGTGTCTCCTCTCAGTTGAGTTAAACTGAAATAGAATAACCTACCAACTTAAATCTCCTCAGTGTGCACACACACACGCACACACACACACACAGACAATCAATAGCGCTGCCAATCAATAGTATTTGTATCAATCTTGTCTAACAGCTTAGACATCCTGACTCCCTCACACTCAGCCTGTCTCACACTGTCAGACACTCTCTCACACACACACACACACACACACATTAAAACACGCACACTTCAACGCATACAGATAGCTTTTTGTTCGAGAGAGAGAGAGAGAGAGAGAGAGAGACTCCATCATCATCTAACATGCTCTGAATTCCTTTATAGCTTAACTAGCATTGAAATGCATGCTAGTTAGTGATATAGTGGGGATCAACCCTATGTTCCCCGGGTCCTATGTTCCCCGTTTTTTCCCAAAAGGGTCCTATGTTCCCCGGTTGCAATACATACCGGGGAACATAGGACCCTTTTTGGGAAAAGTGGGGAACATAGGAGCCTTTCTAAAATTAAAAAAAAGGGTCCTATGTTCCCCCGGTCCCATACAAAGTGGGGAACATAGGACTTGGGGAACATAGGTACGCTCCCAATATAGTTTTATAGCATTGACGAGCATGCTAGTTAGCCACATTATTACCTCCGCCAAGGAGGTTATGTTTTCATCAGGGACCGGCGTTTGTTTGTTTGTTTGTCTGTCTGTCTGTTTGTTAGCAAGATAACTCAAAAAGTGATGGATGGATTTCAATGACATTTTCAGGGAAGGTCAGACATGACCCAAGGAAGAAAATATTACATTTTGGGAGTGATTTGTAACACCGTTGGGATCCCGGAGCCGTTTATGTGTTTCACTTAGTGGTGTAATGGCATGGTATGGCCACGTGGTGGCGATCTGAATAGTTTAGGTTCAAACAGGCGGAGGTCTGCGCTCTCTGAGAGCTTTTCTAGTTTCCATACTGTAGTGTATGTAGCATTCAGATGCTAGTTAGCCTATCTTCTGTAGCTCTGGCAGAAATATAAACTGCCTTAATAAAGCGATATCTATTTTATAAGGTCATTAGGGTCATCCCATATCATAAATATAAACTGCCTTAATAAAGCGATATCTATTTTATAAGGTCACTAGGGTCATCCCAAGGTCACTAGGGTCATCCCATATCATAAATATAAACTGCCTTGATAAAGCGATATCTATTTTATAAGGTCATTAGGGTCATCCCATATCATAAATATAAACTGCCTTAATAAAGCGATATCTATTTTATAAGGTCACTAGGGTCATCCCAAGGTCACTAGGGTCATCCCATATCAGAAATATAAACTGCCTTGATAAAGTGATATCTATTTTATAAGGTCACTAGGGTCATCCCATATCAGAAATATAAACTGCCTTGATAAAGTGATATCTATTTTATAAGGTCACTAGGGTCATCCCATATCAGAAATATAAACTGCCTTAATAAAGTGATATCTATTTTATAAGGTCACTAGGGTCATCCCATATCAGAAATATAAACTGCCTTGATAAAGTGATATCTATTTTATATATATAGGGTATTATATAGGGTCATCCCATATCAGAAATATAAACTGCCTTGATAAAGTGATATCTATTTTATAAGGTCACTAGGGTCATCCCATATCAGAAATATAAACTGCCTTGATAAAGCGATATCTATTTTATAAGGTCACTAGGGTCATCCCATATCAGAAATATAAACTGCCTTGATAAAGTGATATCTATTTTATATAAGGGTATTATATAGGGTCATCCCATATCAGAAATATAAACTGCCTTGATAAAGTGATATCTATTTTATATAAGGGTATTATATAGGGTCATCCCATATCAGAAATATAATCTGCCTTGATAAAGTGATATCTATTTTATATAAGGGTATTATATAGGGTCATCCCATATCAGAAATATAAACTGCCTTGATAAAGTGATATGTATTTTATATAAGGGTATTATATAGGGTCATCCCATATCAGAAATATAAACTGCCTTGATAAAGTGATATCTATTTTATAAGGTCACTAGGGTCATCCCATATCAGAAATATAAACTGCCTTGATAAAGTGATATCTATTTTATAAGGTCACTAGGGTCATCCCATATCAGAAATATAAACTGCCTTGATAAAGCGATATCTATTTTATATAAGGGTATTATATAGGGTCATCCCATATCAGAAATATAAACTGCCTTGATAAAGCGATATCTATATTATATAAGGGTATTATATAGGGTCATCCCATATCAGAAATATAATCTGCCTTGATAAAGCGATATCTATTTTATATAAGGGTATTATATAGGGTCATCCCATACAGGCGCGTAGGAACGTAGTAAGCATTGGGGGGGACAAGAATGAGGTCCGTTGCGCGCGCAAAGCGCGCGCCGAAATTTTTTTATATTAATAAATAAAGGGGGCGAATTATAAGTAACATAAGAGATAAAAAAAACCCCTATTGCTGAAGTTTTAATGGCCCTCTGTAAGATGCCGCTTGTATTTCAGTCTTTTTCTTAACCTATTTTTGGAACTGGGAAGAACATCTGCACATAGGCTATTCAGAACACATTTCTTCCCTGAAAACGCACACAGCTAGTCTCACAACTTAAACTGACTCCCCCAATGCTCCCTTTACATGGTTGCATAAACGTTGCTTAAATGAAAATATGTTTCTTCTTCTTGACTTTTCATATGCCATCTAAGTAAATTGTATGTCAGCTGATAGATGGATGCGCGTTTTGGGCACAATGAATGGGTTTGCCCTTAGTTTAACGAACGCGAAAGCTGAGATTGCCTTGCGCATCAGTGTTGGAACGATACTCAACAAACTGTGAGATAAACATTGTTTTTCGTGTCTGGGAGATCTCGTTGTCGTTTTTGACTGTCGGCTTCTTATGTTTATTGTTTGGACGTATGGACACTGAACTTTGAGTGGGTGTTTGTTTGTGCATTATGAAGCTTTGTGTTAATTAGTATGTGTCGGGCCTTCACCTCAGCGCGTAAGTTGCGCGCTAGGTGGCCACGAACGAACTCATTGCTTAATTTGTGACAAAATACAGTGAGTAGCCTATTCATCTTTCATTTGTGTTTTTTCATTTGTTATATTATTGCATGTTTGACGTAGTTTGTAAACAGGCATTCTGCCCGTTTATCTTAAGTCAACCGAGGCCTTCGGTTGCTCATATCCGCCTGTAACCTATGTAGTAGCCTATACGTCGTGACAGTGTGTAGATTATAATAAGAGGCAAATTGTTACACATTTAATTAAATGTTAACATTTAATTAATTAAAAGCATAGCCTATAATAGGATGAACAAAGTGTATGGACTTGCTAAATCCAGGTAACCAGATAATTAGGCTATGTGCCGCGTCAAGTGATAAGCCTACATTTAAAAGCAACTTATTTAGGCTATCGTAGACTACTGTATTCGCCCACAATAGGCTATCCTCTTAACTATTTCGAAAAGAATGAAAGAAGGCCGTACACTAAATATTTGGACTGAGAGAGTAGCCTACATTAGCTTTCAGACACTCAAGGTGAGGAAGTGCCCCATGCTGCATTATTGAGACGGGCTTCGTTTCGGGAAACATTCTTAAAACACAATGTGAAAGACCTCCGATGCGCACCGATAGCTATAGTTATGGGGCCGTAACTCAGGAGGATATAATTGAGCTAAGTAATCAACAACATCTGTACTTTGCAGCGTTTTTCTTTCGGGAGGGGGTCCAACATTGGGGGTGTCCCGACCCCCCCGACCCCCGTGGTTCCTACGCGCCAGATCCCATATCAGAAATATAAACTGCCTTGATAAAGCGATATCTATATTATATAAGGGTATTATATAGGGTCATCCCATATCAGAAATATAAACTGCCTTGATAAAGCGATATCTATTTTATATAGGGTATTATATAGGGTCATCCCATATCAGAAATATAATCTGCCTTAATGAAGCGATATCTATATTATATAGGGTATTATATAGGGTCATCCCATATCAGAAATATAAACTGCCTTAATAAAGCGATATGTATATTATATAAGGGTATTATATAGGGTCATCCCATATCAGAAATATAAACTGCCTTAATAAAGCGATATGTATATTATATAAGGGTATTATATAGGGTCATCCCATATCAGAAATATAAACTGCCTTGATAAAGTGATATCTATATTATAAGGTCACTAGGGTCATCCCATATCAGAAATATAAACTGCCTTGATAAAGTGATATCTATATTATATAAGGGTATTATATAAGGGTATTATATAGGGTCATCCCATAACAGAAATATAAACTGCCTTGATAAAGTGATATCTATATTATATAAGGGTATTATATAGGGTATTATATAGGGTATTATATAGGGTATTATATAGGGTATTATATAAGGGTATTATATAGGGTCATTCCATATCAGCTCAACCAGGGCCCATTACATGCACTTTTAGGTCTCAAGCCAAACAGGAAGCAATAAACAGGAAACGACTCCCCTCAGGCTCTGAACAGTAGACCTCTCAAGTCTGACAAATAATGTTGGATCTCATTTGCAGAGCACCCTAACACCTCGTGAACAAAGTTTTTTATATATATATATATATTTATAATATATAGAGAAATATATAGAGAAATATATATATTTCTCTATATTTTCCATTACCTCTTCTTTTTAAAACCACCATTTGACCTGTCTTATGCATTGAGATCACTGAGTGGGGATATCCTTTGCAGTGTAAGTGATTCATTGAGTAGGGTGCCCCCGGTGGTTACTCTGTGCAAAACGTATTGATCTCAATGCTGGAAACGTGGAAGGACCCAATAGCACACCTCCTCCTCTCCTCTCCTCCTCCTCTCCTCCACTCCTCCTCTCTCTTCTCTCCTATTCTCCTCCTCTCTTCTCTTCCTCTCCTCTCTTTTCCTCTTCTCTTCCTCCTCTTCTCTCTTCCTCTCCTCTCTTCTCCTCCTCTTCTCCTCTCTTCTCTTCCTCCTTCTCTCTCTTCTCTTCCTCTTCTCTTCCTCTCCTCTATTCTCCTCCTCTCTTCCTCTCCTCCTCTCTTCTCCTCTCTTCTCTTCCTCCTCTTCTCTCTTCCTTCCTCCTTTCCTCTCTCCCTCCATTTGAGAGTCATTAGACTTGATGAGGAGATAAAGGTTTTGAAATGTTCATTCTCCCTTTGGTTAACACACACACACACACACACACACACACACACACACACACACACACAAAGAGGTTTGATGTCCCCTGGGGGAAGTGAGAGGCTAGTAGGAGAGGACACTCTCTCGCTCTCTCTCTCTCACACACACACACACACTCGCACACACACATACCCAAAGGAGTTGTGATGTCCCCTGGGGAAAGAAAGAGGCGTATGAGAGCCTGCCTGTAGCTTTTCTCCATTCAGTGTGTGT
>NC_085006.1:32726537-32729037 GCF_963854185.1 Sardina pilchardus
TGTGTGTGTAGCACAGGGCAGTTGTGTGTACTGTAGCACAGGGCAATTGTGTGTGTAGCACAGGGCAATTGTGTGTGTAGCACAGGGCAATTGTGTGTACTGTAGCACAGGGCAGTTGTGTAGCACAGGGCAGTTGTGTGTACTGTAGCACAGGGCAGTTGTGTGTAGCACAGGGCAGTTGTGTGTGTAGCACAGGGCAGTTGTGTGTAGCACAGGGCAGTTGTGTGTGTAGCACAGGGCAGTTGTGTGTGTAGCACAGGGCAGTTGTGTGTACTGTAGCACAGGGCAGTTGTGTGTACTGTAGCACAGGGCAGTTGTGTGTACTGTAGCACAGGGCAGTTGTGTAGCACAGGGCAGTTGTGTGTACTGTAGCACAGGGCAGTGGTGTGTGTAGCACAGGGCAGCACAGGGCAGTTGCTGTAGAAGCTACTGGCTAGCTGTGTGTGTATAGCATGTGTGTATAGTTGTACTGTAGAAGCTACTGGGAGCTGTGTGTGTGTGTAGCATGTGTGTATATTTGTAGAAGCTACTGGGAGCTGTGTGTGTGTGTGTGTAGCATGTGTGTATATTTGTAGAAGCTACTGGGAGCTGTGTGTGTGTAGCATGTGTGTATACAGTGTAGTTGTAGAAGCTACTGGGAGCTGTGTGTGTGTGTGTGTGTATAGCATGTGTGTATAGTTGTAGAAGCTACTGGGAGCTGTGTGTGTGTGTATAGCATGTGTGTATAGTTGTAGAGGCTACTGGGAGCTGTGTGTGTGTATAGCATGTGTGTATAGTTGTAGAAGCTACTGGGAGCTGTGTGTGTGTATAGCATGTGTGTATAGCATGTGTGTATAGCATGTGTGTATAGCATGTGTGTATAGAGGCTACTGGGAGCTGTGTGTGTGTGTGTATAGCATGTGTGTATAGTTGTAGAAGCTACTGGGAGCTGTGTGTGTGTATAGCATGTGTGTATACAGTGTAGTTGTAGAAGCTACTGGGAGCTGTGTGTGTGTGTGTATAGCATGTGTGTGTAGTTGTACTGTAGAAGCTACTGGGAGCTGTGTGTGTGTATAGCATGTGTGTAGTTGTAGAGGCTACTGGGAGCTGTGTGTGTGTATAGCATGTGTGTATAGTAGTAGAAGCTACTGGGAGCTGTGTGTGTGTGTGTATAGCATGTGTATAGTTGTAGAAGCTACTGGGAGCTGTGTGTGTGTGTGTATAGCATGTGTGTAGTTGTAGAAGCTACTGGGAGCTGTGTGTGTGTATAGCATGTGTGTATACAGTAGTTGTAGAAGCTACTGGGAGCTGTGTGTGTGTGTGTATAGCATGTGTGTAGTTGTAGAAGCTACTGGGAGCTGTGTGTGTAGCGTTAGAAGGCCGTGCTCTCTCAAGTTGCATTCTCAACATTAGAAATGCAGTTAACACTAGAAATGCAGTTAACACTAGAAGCGTCAATCATTTCACAACTACTAGAACTGCTGGTCATTTTGACCTTTTGATCTCAAACTCTGTGTTCAACCAGCAGGACAGTTCTCTCTCTCTCTCTCTCTCTCTCTCTCTCTCTCTCTCTCTCTCTCTCTCTCTCTCTCTCTCTCTTTTTATAACAAAGTCATTGTGCATGCAACCCTTTAAACAGTCAAAATGACCTTTTGCGGCAGTTGTAGTGTTAAGGGTGTTAGATGAGGTCAAGTCAAGTCATATTTTATTTATATAGCACATTTAAAAGCAACAGCATTGCACCAAAGTGCTTTACATAAAACAAATAAATAATAATAATAATAGTAATACTAATAGTAATAATACAATATTAGTAGACAAAAAAGGCCATTGTGATAATATTAAGTAAGGGATAATCAACGACGCGCCGTGCGTTTATAGGAAAATAATGCACGTTCGAAGTGGTAATAAGGACCCGACGCCGCAGGCGGAGGGGACTTTACACTTCGATACGTGCATTATTTTCCTATAAACGCACAGGGCGCGGAGTTGATTATCCCGCTTATACCACTACTACTATCATTTTCGTTTATATTGCCGCTGTCTTAGATACAACGTTGCTGTTTTTACCGTTACATTCACATGGGCGAATTGATATTCAAGTGTAATAAGCCCAAAAAATAGGAACTACTTCATAGCCGTGCGGTATATAGAAAAATAATGCACGTTCCAAATAGCGCATCACAATAGGAAATTTGACCAAGCAGTGGTATAATGAAATATAAAAAAACTAAAAATAAAACCAAATAAGAATTAAAGAAAAGTTAAGAAGTTAAAACAACAGTGGAGATAAACAAAAAGGAAACATTTGAGGGAGAGGTGGAGAGGTCAGGGAGTGTTAAAAGCTAGGGAGAAGAGGTAAATCTTTAAGTTGGATTCAAAGCTAGTAATAGTGGGGCAGGATTTTATAGTATCGGGGAGGCTATTCCAGAGTTGGGGGGCATAGACACAAAAAGCTCTGTCACCTTTGGATCTAAGAGAAGCAGAGGGAATAGAAAGAAGACGTTGTGAGGAGGAACGA
>NC_085006.1:32751537-32754037 GCF_963854185.1 Sardina pilchardus
TGAAATATTGTGCTAAATTTTGTGAAACCAATAGTTCTATCAATTGTGTTGAGCTATTTAAATGGTCCTGGTTTGTTTGCTTTCTTAAAAAAAGAAGAAAGTCTTTTCTTAAAAACTTAAAAACCAATGTTTCTAAACGGGTGCAAAAGTGAGTGTATTTTGCTTAAAAAACTGTTTCTAAAGGGGTGCAAAAGCGTGTGTATTTCTCTGAAACACCAGCGTTTCCAAAGAAGTGCCAAAGTGTGTGTATTTTGCTTAAACACCAGTGGTTCTTACGGGGTGCTAACACTTTAGTCAGTGGCTGTAGAACAAACTGCTAGCTGATCGTGAGGCGATATCTTCTGGGCGTGAGAAAACGCATCGGCCTAGAACCACTATCTGTTTCTTCAATGATAACAGTTTCTCTTTCGCTCTCTCTCGCTCTCTCTCGTTCTTTCTCTTTCTCTCTCTCACTTTCACTCTGTTTCTCTCCCTCTCTCTCTCTCTCCCCCTTCTCTCTTTCTCTCTCTCTCTCTCACTCTTTCTCTCTCTCTCTCACTCTTTTTCTCTCTCTCTCTCCCTCTCTCTCTCTCTCTCAGGATCTCTCTCCACAGACAGCTCTGATGACTATGAGGAGCCTGACCTCACAAACAGCCAGGAGCCCCTAGATATGGCTGACAAGGTGTGTGTGTGTGTGTGTGTGTGTGACTGTGTGTGTGTGTGTGTGTGTGTGTTTATGTCTATGAGAGTGTGAGTATACAGTATGTACACCTGTATGGGAAAACACATACAGTAGTACTGTTCCAAGGTGTGTGTGTGTGTGTAGGAGTGTGTGTGTGTGTGTGTGTGTGTGTGTGTGTGTGTGTGTGTGTGTGTGTGTGTGTGTGTGTGTGTGTGTGTGTGTGTGTGTGTGTGTGTGTGTGTGTGTGTGTGTGTTAATATATTTTTCTATATACACCTGAATGTGTAAACAATGCATAGCAGCTGTGTATCAGACATTAGAATGTTCTATATTCCATGGAATATTCACCTTGATGAAGTGTCTACATGAGGGCGGGCTTTGGGTTGATTTGACTGACAGCTTTCTTGTCCAATAGGACGGCTTCCTGTCGGTTCCGCAGCAGAAGATTCGCTACAGCTGTCTGTACAGTGATGATGAACTTCTGGATGATGATGACTGTCCATCAACACCAAACCGGTGTGTGTGTGCGCATGTGTGAGCATGTATATATGTATGTGTGTCCATGCGTGTGTGTCAGCCGTAGGTCAGGGCAGGACTACGGGATGAACACTTTCCTGAGTAGCCGGTGTGTGTGTGTGTCTGTGTGTGTGTGTGTGAGCACGTGTATATGCATGTGTGTATACGTATCCGTGTCCATGCGTGTGTGTCAACCGTAGGTCAGGGCAGGACTACGGGATTAACACTTTCCTGAGTAGCCGATGTGACTGTGTGTGTGTGTGTGTGTGTGTGTGTGTAGTCGTAAGTCGTGGCAGGACTACGGGCTGAGCACTCTCAATAGCGGGAGTGTCTACCTTCCTCCGTCTGGTCGCCGGGCAACCACCCCCCCCGCAGATGACCCCTCCTCCAGCCTCTCCACCGTCATCAAGATGGGCTGGCTGGACAAGAACCCGCCCCAGGGGTGAGTGGCCAATCACAGCCTCCGATGAGATGATGACCATATCCATACCCCTACCCCTACTCTACCCCTACCCTACCCCTACCCCTACTCTACTGTACTCTACTCTACCCCTACTCTACCCCTACCCCTACTCTACTCTACCCCTACCCCTACTCTACTCTACCCCTACCCCTACTCTACTGTACTCTACTCTACCCCTACTCTACCCCTACCCCTACTCTTCTCTACCCCTACCCCTACTCTACTCTACCCCTACTCTACCCCTACCCCTACTCTTCTCTACCCCTACCCCTACTCTACTCTACCCCTACCCCTACTCTACTCTACTCTACTCTACCCCTTCCCCTACCCCTACCCTACCCCTTCCCCTACCCTACCCCTACTCTACCCCTACTCTACCCCTACCCCTACCCTACCCCTACTGTACCCCTACCCCTACCCTACCCCTACCCCTACTCTACTCTACCCCTACCCCTACTCTACCCCTACTCTACCCCTACCCCTACCCTACCCCTACTGTACCCCTACCCCTACCCTACCCCTACCCCTACTCTACTCTACCCCTACCCCTACCCTACCCCTACTCTACTCTACCCCTACCCCTACCCCTACCCCTACTCTACCCCTACCCTACCCCTACTCTACTCTACCCCTACCCCTACCCTACCCCTACTGTACCCCTACCCCTACCCCTACTCATAACCCTTCTCCTACCCTATCCCTACTCTACCCTACCCCTTCTCCTACCCTCCCCCTACTCTACTCTACCCCTACCCCTACCCCTACCCCTACCCCTCCCCCTACTCTACCCCTACCCTACCCCTACTCTACTCTACTCTACCCCTACCCCTACCCTACCCCTACCCTACCCCTACCCGACT